>NC_071281.1:11442419-11742419 GCF_023375685.1 Ictalurus furcatus
TGTTCAGGCGATGATTTATGATTTCTAATCTTCGTAAGACTGCCTGTTCACTCTTTATGAGCATGCTTCATATTCATCGCACACCTGATCACTACAATGCCTGCTGTGGCTGAAAATCAGGTTTAGTCACTAGATTTGTAGCAGTCCACTTTTCTGCTCCTCTCTCCGTTGTGAAAAAGGAATAACTGTTCACCAACTCAATGGGTATCGATGACGCTACAAGGCTCTACAGCTTCTCGGAATCCCTGGATGAAGTTTGGGCCGTGTCAATCGCAAACGCGAACCCTTCCCCTGTTCTTCCCACCTGGCCAGACAAGGGAAGGTTTCCATCCTCAATGTTGCCAGATGCATCAGACTCGATCCGTGAGCGTTTGAAGCGTCGATCTGGATACTGGCTGTTGTCAAAGGGCATGCGGTGGACACACAGTACGTGGGTCTTTAGGTTACCCTTCTGTGAGGCACTATATGGGCAGTACTGACACTGGAATGGCCTCTGACCTGCAGGAGAGAGAGATAGTTATCTTACGACGCTTATACTTTATCAAAGTGCTCATTAAGTTGTCACATAGGTGTAAAATGCACAGTTGAATATTGAGATTATTGAAGCCTGTTTGTGCCACTCAGTAATCACTTACTCAATTGTGAATCAACTGACAAATCAATATACACATCGCTGGACAGATTCATTCATTATAATTCCCTAAAATAATATTTAAATTTTAAATGGATTTGCTATATATGGAATCTCAAGACAACTGTAAATATATTTCTGGCATAATTTTAACCAAGTGATTGATCATATGCAGTGATAATATGTCATTCTTTTCTTTATCGAGTTATGTCTATTTCTTGCTTTTTTATTATCAATTTATCAACTGTGCCAAAGACAACATCAGGTGGATAAGCTGTAAGTACCTTACCGTAAAGTACAGCAAGTTAGTGGCTAATTTACTTATTTGAAAATATTTGAATACTGTAAAATTACAGTACCAATATAAAAGCATTAAAAAATAAGTAAAGGTACAATTAAATGAAAGCAAAATAATATTTAACTACAAGACATGTACAGTAAAATACAATCAATGTCTTATAGAGCAGTGTTGTATATTTACAGTACGTTACTGGCAAGTTACTGTCCTTTTTACAGTGTAACTAACAGCTAACTAATGTATTCATCTCAACACAAAAATGACTGACTTGTTTCAGCTCCTCGGAAAAGCATCTCAGCGACATGGATGTCTAGCATATAGAGCAACCAAACTTTACAGAAAGGAACTCAGTAAACAGTACGTTTCCCAAATGCCAACTTTCTACTGTGAACTTTTTCTGTCGATAGCACTTTTCCCATGAAATATCGAGTTTATAGATTAAAAAATCCAAATGAATGCAGATGAATGCAAATCAGTGATGAAACAATAGGTTAACATTAGAACACAGTGGCTCTTTGGCAGTCTGGATCTGTGTTACTGATACCTAATGCAGGAGACCTTCATTATTTTTTTTGTTGTTGTTTTATTTTGTTTTTGGGGGATTCATTTTGGATGTTCTATTTTAAAGAAAACATTCTCATCCACTCAGATAAAGATATTGACTTTGTCTCACAGTCCTTAAGTTCTTTGCTGCACTGCATATTGGATCTGATCACTGCTGAGTTGTACACAAAGGCCCCTATTAGGCCACACAAGCTCATATAAGAAATGCAGATTACGTGTCTATCATATCGGTGCTCTCTTATCGGCTGCGTCCACTTAAAGCAAAGCTAGACACTCTCAGCTGCGCACTACTTTAGGACATTAATAACAGTACATTTGCTCTCCATTTTTCTCAATTCAATTTGAAAAGCACTAAATCAAATTAACATTGGGTTTAAAATAGCAGCCGGCGAGGTCCACTGCATGTAAAGAGGCTACATTAAAGGTGTGGCAAGAATGCATTCTGGATATCAGCCATCTCCACACACACACACACACACACACACACACACACACACACACACACACACATACACGCACACACACACACACACACACACACACACACATGCTGTGTGTGGCTGAAAAAGACAGGATTTATAAGCGTTTTGAGTTTGGCTTTGGAGTCTCAGCGGCTTTCAGATACTACAATGTCTGCTCAGGCTGCAGCACAAAGGGGATTGCTACAAGTTTTGGGGCTTTCGATGTTCCAGTTGTCTGAATTTTCCGATAAGAGAACCGGCGCCACACAATGCTGGCCCACTCTTATTCATGCGCCCTTTAATTTCACACTCCCTTACATTACGCCGAGTCCGAGAGGCAGAATTTCCTCATCCGATTTTACACTTAAAGAAAAAGCCAGTGTTGGCCCAGCAAGACCCCCCCCCATGCCCCCACACACACCCGACCCCCCTTCTCACTCCATCCCTTCCCTACTCTGCCAAAGTGCTGGCAAAACACAGATTGAGCTCTCTGTTATTGTCAAAGCAGGGTCCATCTAAGGTAAAGAGCGCATCCATTTTTAATCCAGTATGAATAAAAGATCCACACTGTGTAGGCTTGCTTCTATGTGTTTGTGTGTGTGTGTGTGGGTGGGTGGGTGGGTGGGTGGGTGTGTGAAAGGGAGAGAGAGAGAGAGAGAGAGAGAGAGAGAGAGCAAGAAAGTAAAGGAAAGAAAAAAATGGCAATACAGGTTGTATGACTATTCTTATTATTATTATTAGTAGTAGTAGTAGTAGTAGTCGTAATAACAATGATAATAATAATAATAATAATAATAATAATTGAAATACAAAGGTCAAATTCTACTTCGGTACAAACAGCTGGGTTACACACACCCTCACACACCAATACACTGTCAGAAAAAAAGCATATGTGTTTTTACCACAATCATAGGACATTAACCATGAACAGAAAAGTTATTTACTGAAATGGTCAACACACTATATAATGCAAATTCAAACTTACAGCCATTGCGCTCCAACAAATATGATGATACAGACATAAGAGAAAGTCTTAGTGAAACTGTTCTCATTGAGTTGAATCTAATCTTTAAACACTGGAACAATGTAAAACAATATTTTGTGGTATATGTGTATGATCAGGTGGAAAATGAGTCACTTCCCCTTGTGTTTAAGTGTTTACCTCAGTAACACTCAATATTTCATAAAAAATTCAACAGATGCAGAGCTTCATTTACAAATACATTTTATTGAAGAATTCATGAACCATGCCAATTTACAGCCAATGAACCGTTTGATTTGTTTACCTTTCTAGATCTTGTGGAATCATAGTACAGCATGCCCACTACAGTATAGGTCTACAGTATAAGTCACATGGTATAGCCTCTCGCCGTAATGTTGTTTGAGGGTAAATAAGTTTGAAAAGTTGAAAAGTAAATGGAAACTTCATTATTTACACTGTTAATATAATAAAATGCATTTAGTAAACATCATTTAGTTCCAGAGTTATTAATGATAATGAGTCTTTATTGATCACATATACATAGTGAATTTATTTTCTTCACATACCCCAGTATGTTAGAGAGGGTTAAGGGTCTTGCTCAAGAGCCCAATAGTGGCAGCTTGGCAGTGCTGGGGCTTGACCCACTGATCTTCCGAGCAGTAACCCAAAGCCTTAACTGCCAAGCCACGACTGCCCCAGTTCCAGGGTTATTATTGACATAGAGTTATTATCTTGTGGTCAAAAAGGGAACTGCAACATGTGCTGCAACAATTGAAGCCCGGTGAGGCAAGACTCCTGCTGCCCCATGCTCGAGGGAGGTGCAGTGGACAGGACAGTTAATGGGGTTGCCTTCAAAATCTTATTTTATAGAAAATAATCGAATGATACATTTCCATAAGCAAAGTGTAAGTGTATACAATGTGTCTAAATGTGTCCATTTTCCAGTGCCCAGGGTTAGTATAGGCTAGTTTAAGGTCTGACGTGTGATTTTTGAGATGTAATTGGGCAGGAAATTTTACTGGAACTTGCAAGCCTGATTAAAAATATGAACTCTTCTGTGTGAGAGATGTGAGAGATGGGAAACACACCTGATGCATTGAAAATCACTCAAAGCGAGCTGCTAGACTGGATGACTGGATGTTATTGAATCTCAACTATTATGATGTTACGTTAAAGATTCACTAGATAATAGCCGACAGTATTAGTCACATGGTATAGCCTCTCGACGTAATGTTGTTTGAGTGCATATATGTTTGAAAAGTTTAAAAAGAAGAAGGAAACATTATTTACACTGTTAATATAATAACACGCACTATTTGACTATTCTTTATCACAAGTAAGAAAATAACCATCTGTAAAACCCAACATATGTCATGTTAAATATTAATTAAATGCATTCGTCTACTTTATTTTGTTATGGGGTATACAAACTTTTAGTACTTTATTTATTTTTTTCTGAGTGTGTATTATGAGGTGCTAAATGACATGAAGCAGGAAGGCAAATTCCACTCCACCACCATCATTATTCTCAAATACAACACACCTCCTCCAGTAGCACACGTTTTCACAAACACTCACCAAGTTACAAACATAAAAACCGGAGAGAATCGGAGTTTACTGCCTTTCTTTTTTCTTTTTTTACAAAAATGAAAAAAAAGTTACTGACTAAGATGAGAAAGAGAAGCAGTGTGCTCTCGTTTTCATGAGTGTGCTATTATCAGGATTGTCTAATTAAGCCCTGAAGGCCTTGTGTGGGGAGATCAGACACTGGAGGAGGAGGAGGGGAAATTAACGATAACACCTACTTCCACCATATTTCTCCATACCCCACTCCTTCACTCCATCACGTTATTTATAAATGACTGGGTTGCTATCATTAGGGTATTTTAACCTTTCTTAGGAGTTAAACTCATATCAGTGCTCTGATCTCATTCTTTTTTCTTTTTTTGTTGGTCTAAATCTCTAACGCGCCCTCTTGTGGTGAATCTGATTATTGCGTCTCGGTTTTTTGCTCAGTCTTGTAAACACACACACAGACACTTACACACACACACACACACACACACACACACACACACACACACACACACACAAACACACACACATTCATAACTAGACAACACACAAACATGTAAATGTGCATGATGCACATGATACATGCAGAAACACAGGTAGAGATTTATGTAGTGACGTGCATGCCAGCACACACACACACACACACACACACACACACACACACACATATGCGCACAGGCACACACGGTGGTGGTTTGGCATGTAATCAGAACCACTCTTATATAAATTCCATCTGATGCCAGAGCTACCATCTGTGAGAGAGAGCGCCTCTCACCTCCGCCTGCTTGCCTGCAAGAAACCTCCCTCCATGAGCTGCGCAACAAAGGCTCTGTGTGTGTGTGTGTGTGTGTGTGTGGAGAGAGAGAGACAGAGAGAGAGACTGACAGAGAAGTGAGAGAGAATGAGAGACAGAGAGAGAAAGATGGGGAAGAAAAATGATTAATTTGCAGAATGCTTATGATTTGCTCATACATTATATTATAGCAGCTCATCAGCACATGACGAATCCCCAGCCCTGCACAGCAGAAAGAACCTGCAGGGCTTCAGCACTTTTACTGTGTGTGTGTGTGTGTGTGTGTGTGTGTGTGTGTGTGTGTGTGTGTGTGGCTCCGTATGATACCTCTGTTTGAAAAATAATAGTATATGAGCATGTCAAGGGTGTCTGTGATTCTGCAGTGTGGCTTTCTAAAGGTGATCCTGTGTGGGTGTGAGGGTGCGTGTGTGTGTGTGTGTGTGTGTGTGTGTGTGTGTGTGTGTGTGTGTGTGTGCGCATAAACTGGCACCTGACAGACTGCAGAACCTTTAATGACTTTCAGATGCTCAGAAACAGTAATTCTACCCTGAGATTGAATGAAAAAGCCAAAGGAAAGAAAAAGTGAGACTTCCGTTAACTGTGTGTGTGTGTGTGTGTGTGTGTGTGTGTGTGATTTGTTCTCGTATTCCCGTCGCAGCACACGCTGTGCCAAATAATTTTCTCATCGCTCTTAAGCAAGGGATCAAATGTAATCGCCATTTACAAGCTTTAGTTAGAGGAAACCTTGAAACTGAAGAGCGAGTCCTGTGAGAGCAAACCTGATACAGTCGAGTTTATTAGTTAATAAATAGGAAAATGTAGTACAACTCATTTTTAGTACAACATGGTACTAATCAGTATCAAGAACTATTCAAACTCTTGGACTCATGTGTCCACTTCCCACTGTGTAATGGTGCTTGTGAAATTGGGAGGAGTTCTCAGTAAAGACTTTATCCTGATGTCATGACGGATCCGCAGCCCAACCGGAGCACACACATATTCCCAACTAGGGGCAATTCAGTGTAGCCAAGCCACCTCTGTATGTTTTTGGGACGTTGGAGGAAATCCGGGGAACCCAGAGGAAACACAGGAAGAACATGAAACTCCACACAGACAGTTACCCGAGCTCCACAAGTGCTTTACTCTACGAAAGTAATAAATGGATGCATAGTGTTCTGACATAATATTTAATACATTCATGTGCCATTTAAAATACAGCACAAGTATTGTTTTCAAAATGGTGGCCACCATCGCACAACCTCGAGAGCAGTGGTTCTCAAACTGTTTGTAGCCTGAGACTCCATCCATCCATCCATCCATCCAAATTTTTAATTTTATTTATTTTATTTATTTGTATAGCGCTTTACAATAGACATTGTCTCAAAGCAGCTTGTCTCAAATCTGTACTACTTATCCTACACACGGTCGCAGGGAGCCTGGAGCCTCTCCCAGGGAACAGAGGACACCCTGGATGGGGTGCCAACCCATCACAGGACACAATCACACACCCATTCACACATTACAGACAATTTGAAAATGCCAATCAAATGCCTATAATGCATGCCTTTAGACTGGGAGAGGAAACCTGAGTACCTTGAGTAAACCCCCCTGAACCATTTGGAGAACGTGCACACACAGAGGGCAGAGGCGGGAATCGAACCCCCAACCCTGGAGGAGTATTTCAAGTACTTACATTTTTAACATTATGTTTGCCGCCATGGAGCTTTCTATTCCTGAACTTTCCACCCACAGACCACATTAGGTCTAAGTTGACTTTGGTGCTTGGACCCCAAAATATACAGTAATTACTTTGATAATGTGGGTTGTGTGAAAAATCACAGACCCACTGGCTATATGTCGCAGAACCCTGGAGATACCTCACTTTGAGAACCACTGATCTTGAGAACTCTCTACTTTCTACAAACACACAGACTTGACCAGTGTCTGAATACTTCTGAATTCTGATTTGTAACAGTACTTTATCGTAATATAGGGTGGAAAAGCACTTTGTGCATATACATACATAATACAGAGATTTGCCAGTTTATTCATTTATATTTACACAAATTAATAACCTGGCAACTCAGTGTGATTGTGCAAATCATAATACAGGTACATGGATTGTGTTAGCGATAGCAAAGTTTCCAGGACAGAGAAGCTAGAGTTAAGCCACTGCATTTCAAGTACTCCATAATTAACTTACACAGTGAATTTATTTGTGTGTGCTAACAAAGTGTGTGTGTGTGTGTGTGTGTGTGTGTGTGTGTCATTTACTGTGCTACAAACTTTCAGACTCAATCCTCTCCCTATAAAAGAAGGTAATTTTTCTTTCTGAGGATTTGTCCTGTGTGTAAGTGCATGCTTTTGCTCTGTGTGTGTGTCTGGGTGTCTGTGTATGTGTGTGTGTGTTACGCTCCTCTCTCTGAAGTGAGTGAAAAGAGAGAGAAAAACTGTGAGCGAGAGGTTGTCTGGGGAGAGCATGAGCCACAGAAGGTGTGAGCAGTAAAATGTGATGCACCATCTGTCGGCCAATAATAACCTGTACGTTATAAAGGCTGGGAGATTACTCAGCAAAGCACGCTCGCAAACATCCAAATCCCCCCGCAACGTTAGCGCGCCACGCACTATCTCTTCCCACCTGCTCGCAGAAGCCCGGTGAGTAAGGGGCCGTGCCAAAACCCCGCATTACACTCCTTTAAGTCTGACCTCGCTGTGTGTCAGTGTATATGCTGTAACACACACACACACACACACACACACACACACACAGATAAATGCAGCTCATTAACTGCACAGATTTATACCAGAAGAAATACTTAGCAAAAATATATATAGAGAGATATATCTGTATATATAGAGAGGTATATCTATATATAAATGATTTTGTCTATTTATAGTATGAGAAGCATATTTTCATATACAAATGAATGATTTAATTGCAGTTTCATCACTATTATTGTCATCACAATGCCAATTCTGTGGCATTATTTAACATCAGGACCTATTTGACATTATCATATTTAACATCAGGACCTCGCTTTGGACCCAAAAGCTCATCTTACAGGGAAACACTGCATTTAATGTGATGCTCACTTTAATATTTGCCAGTAATCTATGTGCTGTGATGCTTACACTAAATTTCACAGTGCACTGTATAAATGTAATGTACTGTTCTTAAAGTAAAGGGTGCGTGACGCATAGTCGGGGGTGGGGGGGTTGGGGGGTATGTAATGACTCTGATCTTTATCAGAGTCATTATCTTTATTATTAAGATCTTAGATTTATTTGCCGTTGTGACTGGTGACTTAGAAATTAACGGCTTTATCCTAAAGCCTAATAACTAAAAAAAAAAAAAAAAAAAAAAACAAGTCGACTTCAACCTATTAAGAATTTTAATAAAAATGTGTTTTGTGAGTAAAAGTCATGGAGGAAAAGCACTGTGGAACTAATTAATATTACTGATCACATGTATGTCTCTAATTAATGTCTCTAATATTTAAATAGATTTCGTAAAATAAATCTTTACTGAGGTCATGTGATGTATTTTTGTATTGCTGAAGAACTATTGATGTTTTTTTTTATTAATTGATTGTAAACATTACTAATTTTACTAAAAAAACAAACAAATATTTATAATAAATACATATTATATATTTATTGTTGAACTTTTTTGGTTTTATGGGCTCATTATATAATAAATTATTTCATTGCTTCTTTATTTCCAAACATAAAATAAATTCCCCACAAAGGGACATGGTGTTTTATGAAAAATCCTCGCTGAGCATTCCAGGCTCCATTGGGAATTGATTTCCTTTTATTTGGAGTTCATTTCATTATTAGGAGCTGTTGTGCTGAATGCTGCTCGGAGGAAAAGCGGCCTTGCGGATTGGGGAATTGGTGAAGTGGTCTTGCTTAACTAGAAAACCAACACACAAATAACTCATAGGAATACATGGGGGCTGGGGGGGGGGCTGGGGGAAGGAGTAACGGCTGTATCAAAAGAAATCTCCAAAAGCCTCACTGGGGAATCAGCTCCCATGCTAAACACTGAACTAGATCATTAATTGCTGCACCAGAAGGACCTGTTAACAAGAGCTCGGAAATAGTCTCTGTATTTTCTCTGGTTTTTTTTTGTTGTTGTTGTTTTGTTTTCTTCTTTTCTTTCTGTCCTGCTTGAAGTGCTCTTTTTCTATTTTCGAAACAGGTTTTTATATAGATATAACAGAATTCTCCAGAAATTTTCTACAGAAAAGTAGAAAATACATAATATTCACTAACAAAGTTAAAGAATAGTGTATTTAATGATTATTATTATTTTAAAGTGTTGAAGTTTGGCAAGAAGTTGTTTTTTTTTCTTCACATCAGCTCTACCACTATCACAACAGGAGAAGCTTCTTCATAGTGGACCAGAATTCACCACTGTGATTGGCTGAGAGTTACTCAGGCTCATGGGTAAAGGGCAGTATATTCATCATTTGATGAGCGTAGAATGTCAGAGAGAGAGAAAGAAAGGGAGAGAGAGAGAGAGAGAGAGAGAGAGCGAGTGTGTGTGTGTGTGTGTGTGTGTGTGTGTGTGTGTGTGTGTGTGTGTGGCCTGGGGATGTAGAGTTCATGAGCACTCATCTTCAGCCCTACTTTCCTCCCATGTCTGATCCCACCAGAGCTCAGAGCTGCACATTCTACTGCTGACCTATCACTGCAGATGCATGATGGGTGTCCACAAGTCTGGATGTGTGTGTGTGTGTGTGTGTGTGTGTGTGTGTGTATGTGTGTGTGTATGTGTGTGTGTATGTGTGTATGTGTATGTGTGTCTGTGTCTGTGTGTGTGTGTATGTGTGTGTGTGTGTGTCTCTGTGTGTGTGTATATGTGTGTGTGTGTGTGTCTGTGTGTATGTGTGTGTGTGTGTGTGCGTGCTGGGAAATAGTGAAGGACACAACCTTGCCCTCGACAAGGAGTAAAAGGAAAAGCACGAGGGGCAAAAAAAGAGGTCATGGCTAGTGAAAGTGAAAATTCTAAACAAATATACCAAGACATGAAAGAATTAATTTGCAAACGCTATCCTTCACAGTTGAGAGAAAGAGAGAGAGCGAGAGAGAGAGTGAGAGAGAGTGAGAGTGTGCTCCTCTATAGATACCAGGTGCTCCTCAAGGTCTCCAGGCCAATTAAAACCCCACCAGTCCACACAGCCTCCCTTCCACTGGGCACAGGAGGACAGTATGAAGATGTAAACACAGATCAGAGAGCGTGAGAGGAGTATGTGTGTGTGTGTTTATGTGTGTGTGTGTGTGTGTGTGTGTGTACATACATATCTAGTCAGGTCAGCATGAACTGCTTGTGTTACAATGATCAGAAGCTCTTCTCTTACTGGCAGCGTGCACAAACACACACACACACACACACACACACACACACACACACACACACTCACACACAGCCTATGGTCTGCTCTAACTCCTCTTTTTTATTATTATTAAAAGTTTGTTTTAATTTCTAATTTACTCATTTTTAATGAGGTTGCTTTTTCTGTTCAGCTTTAAATGAGAGTATGGTTCCGTGTAGATTCATTCTAGAAGAAACTATTAAAAAGCTCGATTGAAAAAGCGTCAAAATTTTAATATAAGTGTTCCTCTTACTCTATTTACTTTATTTAAATTTTTTTAAATATTGTAATTTTCATTCTTTATTTGTTTTCCCTTTTTTTCAACTTTTATTATGTACATAAATATACATTATTATTATTAATTTGTTCAGAAAGTCACAGAGTTTAAGGCTAGGTTAGGGACAGGGTTAGTGTTTGTACCTTATTTACAACATCATTCACATGAATCCTAGTTCACATTTGTACAACTGGCTCATGAGATCAGATTTCTGGAGACAGACTGATCTTTAAATGCTGTAGCTTGTGTGATGGAAAGCAATTTATTTGCTTTTTGTTTTACATTATTTCTGGCAATATTTCCCATTTTCTTTCAATTAAAATATATATATATATATATATATATATATATATATATATATATATATATATATATATATATATATATATATATTATATTATATTAATAATAATAATATTATATTATATTATTCCACTACCATTATATTAAACTATTATCAATAACATGACCTGAATGGAAACATGCATGGTTGCAAATAGCTGTTTACAAATAGGTGTGTGTGTGTGTGTGTGTGTGTGTGTGTGTGTGTGTGTGTGTGTAGGTAAGAGGACATACATGTAAGGAAAGAAAATGTCATAGATATAAAAACAAACGGTAAAACAAAACAATTTCATCGGTGAGTTCCAACAAACATTGTGTATTCTCCTTTTCTGTTCCTCTCTAACCCTGTTCTCAGTCTTTTCTTCCTCATTCTTCACTTTCCTTTTCTCCTCCATTTCTCCTCTTCCTCCTTCCTTCCTGTCTGAGTCCTATTTGTCTGCTGTAAGTGAAATCACTCAATTCAGAGGAGAAGTCAGAGGAGAGGACTTTGGAAGAGGCGGACGAGGAGAGGGCCACCTCCAAATAAGTTCCATTAATCACTGCACTCACTCTAATGTAACTAATATTTTACAATTAGAGGAGACAAGACGGAGCTCGCCGCCATCTATCTCCCTTACACCACATGATCATCGATTCATAAGCCCCTGCCTGAAAGCAAACACACACTCTCTCTCGATTTAACACACGCACACACACGAACACACACACACACATAATAAGGGATAGGAAGACTCGTGCTACTTCTACGGATGGTCATGTGCATGCCTTCATAATGCAAGTGGTTACACAAGATTCTGGCTATTCACCAAGAGCTCTCCAATGGTGATAGATGACCAGTTCTGTGTAGTGTGTGTGTGTAATACTGCGCAGTCTGATAAGATCGAATGCTGATTTCAAATGAAAAGAGATGAGAGAGCAATCCTTTGGACGAAATGTCTTCCTGCAGAGAAACTGTGTAGAAACTGGCATTCTCGGTTTTATTTTGTGTTTAAAAATATATATAATATTATAGACATGAATGCACAAATGATGGAACAGAAATGATTTTAAACTCGCTGCATTTATGTATAAATATAAGTAAAAAATATAAGTTATGCCTTTGTTATGTTATATATCCTCAGGAGGAGATTATATATATATATATATATATATATATATATATATATATATATATATATATATATATATATATATATATATATATATAACTAATTCTATAGAAAAAAGGGAGGTTTATTCTAGGGCATTAATGTTGTTTTAGAAATTAGAGGATTTTTTTTCTTTGTTTGTTTGTTTGTTTGTTTGTCTTTTTAATAATCTATTCTGTGAGAATAAGCCAAAGCTTTATGGATTTCATTTTA
This sequence comes from Ictalurus furcatus, assembly GCF_023375685.1. NCBI lineage: Eukaryota > Metazoa > Chordata > Actinopteri > Siluriformes > Ictaluridae > Ictalurus > Ictalurus furcatus. The sequence goes on from NC_071281.1 coordinate 11,455,085, forward strand.
CATTTCTATCTAAGAAATATTAGACATTTTTGAAACTGGTTAGTGATATTGACAAGAAAGTTTTAAGATGTTTGGGTGTTGGTAATGTTCAGATGTAATCTCATTAAAAGCCCTAACAGGACACACAGCTGTTGGTGCCATGTAATCTCTTCTTAAACAATCACCTTATTCTGTTACGGAGAGTGTAATGGAAAAACAAGGGCCTGGGTGTGAAAAAGATTTCCGGTCACAATAAGCTGGTCTTTCTCTCCCTCTTCTGGCAGGACCCGTGTAATGCAAAGGAGTGTTCTAGGAGGATGCTGCCCATTGGAAATGCGAGCAAAATGAACGCCAGCTGAACAAATGAGCGTGAAGACAGGTTCAAGCGCAGGTCACCATCTGCCTGCCTACAAGTGCCGGCACACTGCAACCCAGCCGAACAGTCATCTTAAACACATCAGTCGCATGCGCACACCCGCACACACAGCTGCACAATATGGCGCCGGTGCAAGAGGACGAAATGGAGAACGAGGTGAGGTGAAAGATGGGTCGGAGCCGCTGAATGAAGAATAAAGACAGGGAAAGTACAAAGAGATGAAATGCTGACGGGAATGTACTAAACTGCACACACAGACGACTGAGATTCATACACTCCACCTGGCCAGTGTGGACCATTAGAGGTTCAATGAGTACCAAATGCCTTTAGTGTCTCCTAAACACTCACTAACTGCTTCCATGTGTGACTTTTACAGAAGAGATGCGCATACTGACACTCTCTCTGTCCATTTCTCATTGTCTCGTGTAGATAGATCCAATGCCCATGTTCTTTTGGGGGAGTTTTAACTCCATACTTGATGATAGTACATCACAGTCATGAGATATGTTCTGTGAAAAAAAAAAAAGTCTAAGGTAGGGGGGCCAAAACAAGAGCTTAGAGTGAAACGGTTACTTTTTTTCTTTGCAGGATGTGAGTTTTATTGGGACCAGGCCCCTCTACATCTGGTCCAGTGTAGTTCATCTGTTTAAAAATTAGTCAGGCAGTGACCTCGGACGGCTCCCCTCGTGAGGGTCCTGATGTAGGGTTAACTCAAATATGGATCCCATCAGACTAAAGGAGATCGGGTTTCCTACCTCGGAGACCTTGGTAACTCAGAGCGGATGAAAACAGTAAAAAAGGGCCCTTCGTTACGGAAATGCTCCTACATGCTACACTGCTGTGTGTGTAGAGGATTGTTTCCTCACATTACAGTAAGAGAGCAGACAGCTAGTGCACTGCATGCCTCAGAGTTATTGACACAATAGCCTCTGTCACGAGTCTGAAACAGGATGACTGTGTAAATCCATGCCAGTGAAACAGATGGAACGAGGTACTGTTGTCCTTGAGAAGTGCCTTTTCACCTACATACAGTAAATGACATGATGGGAACATTAGTCTTGTGTGATCGAAAACAGAAAATAAGTCGACAAGGGCAAAGATTCATGAACACTTCATCACATGCCACGCAACTGTTACAACTCTGTAATGTGTCATTATGGCTAGAAACTATATCTGTCATGTATCACAAAGCTACCTGTTTTACATAATTATAAGTATTTAATATGAATAAAATACATAGTCTAGTTGAACTGTGGAATCTGGAGTTAGAACATGATCATAATTTTCTATATTACAGCAGCTTTGACAGTTTAAATCATAGGTTTATATTAATGCGCTCGTTCTCAGACATTACTGCTATATTATCAACTTACACAGGGACTTATATGGCTGACAGGCGACATAAACGTGTGTAATTATTCAAACGGTGAACTTTTCTGTAAGGAGTCGTTTGTTCAGCATCTTTGGAAAGTGTCTCCACTGTCAGCAGTGGGCTTTGTGACAGTCAGAGGTAAAACTCCTTTAGGTGTTCTTTCCTTTGAAAGCCTTTGGGACTTGTATTTAATATGGTTTGCCGTTTCTCTGTAACATGACAAAGAGATTTTCATGCTTTTCTGCAGACTTGAATTGGCGAAACTGCAATTGCAGGACAGTGTTTTGCGGAGTCTTTCGCAGTGATGTTTGTTGGTAAATGAGACCTTTTAGCTGTCCTCTTCTTCGATGCTCGTGAATCGAAGAGGGCTTTGGTTGAATGCACGTTTGTGATGATGTCACATGGTGCATAGTGATGACATCACGTGACGCGTCTTGGCCCAAATCTGCAGAAAATCTGTGGTAATTTTTTATTTATTTTCTTTTTTTAAAAGCAAGCTCCTGCGAACATTGTGGAGTTTCCTTGATTTTGCGTAAAGTTCTGTGATCGCAAAATCACAAAATCCTGGAGGGACTGATTAGGTGAGGCCTACATGCATGCTATGCTATGGCACAAGCTATTGTTCTGGTAAACATTACCTGCTAAAAAGAATTCAGTGGATGTTAACATTGGTTTTAAACTGTTTAAGCTCTAAAGCCGTAATAGTAATGGGCACTAGTTCTAGTGCTAAAGATTCCTGACAGATGCTAGTGTTGGTGGGGGATGCAAAAGTTAGCTAAATAAGTAAACACTCTTCTGTTTAGTGGTATCTTTACTTGGACCTCATAGAGTATTTTCTGATACAGGATCAGTTATTTAGCCATATTTCTTATCTGTTGTGTACTTCTATAATAAATGTAGAGATTAGAAAAAGCACTACACAGGATTTCTTACCAAATAAAGGCATTAAGGTTATTATTTTGGGATGTCTGCCATCCACCATAGGTATAAATCCAGAACATTAACGACTGACACATACTTTGTTCCTCCCATAAGGGTAGTATTAAACCTGACATCGGTGTGACATTTGAGTTAGAGATATCGCATTGCAAATAAATAAGTTAACAAATATCAGTAATGGACTTTTCAAGGAACGCTGAGTCACACACACACACACACACACGTTTGACTACAGAATAAGAGAGATACAAGTTCAGAAGCATAGTAGGAGGACAGGAGTGTGAGCACTGCATATTTGCTCACAGCAGGAGAAAAGCCGTGCTGCCTGTCTGCCTTTCACAGGTCTAAGTATTAACACTACACCAGGCCTGGGGCCCTAATGGTAATATGAGCTGTCATGGTCCACACTGCTTTTGTGCCTCCCACTCTGTCAAACACACACACACACACACACACACACACACACGCTCTTAGATGTTTGCTTCCACAGTCGCCTTTGCGTTCATATACACTCACTGTCCAATTTATTAGGAACACCTGTACACATGCTCACTTATTCTAACAGAGTTATTCTGACCTCTCTCATCAACGAGGCATTTCCATGCACAGGAGTTTTTTTTTTCCCCCATGCCATTTATTGTAAATAAAACTAGAGACTGAAATACTCAACCCAGCCTGCTTGCCATTAATAAACATGCCACAGTCAAAGTCTCTGAGATCACATTTTTCCTAATTCTGACATTTGATGTTGAAATTAACTGAAGCTCTTGATCTGTATGCCACACTGCAAAATTGCATGAATGAACAGGTGTACAAGTGTTCCTAATAAAGTGCGTAAAATTTCACCCCATGTTGAGATTTGCTGTATCAGATGTATTTGGATGCCTTTAATGTAAAAAAAAACAATGATATTAACAGATATGATAACCAAGATTAACCAACATTCATCCAGGGATGAATTAACCAACATTCATCCAGGGGTCTATTTTTAATTTATTCACGTATGCTAAGTGTTTTATCCTGGTCACGATCGCAGTGGATCCAGAGCCGATCCTGGGAACACTGAGATAGGAATACACCTGTCCATCACAGAGAGGTTTATATAAAATGTTTCATTTTGGAGAACTGACTTTATATTTAAGTATACTGCATTATATAATACGGCTAATTCATTACTCCAGTACGCCTGATAGCTGACAGATTCAGATACACTGCAAAACAATTTCATCTTAGCAAGTGGACATATCTTGAATATAGTCAAGTTTATCTCATTATAAGATTATAATAAACCAAATATAAGATTAACAAACATATTTCTAGACATTATTACTCATTTCACACTTGTAGTTTTCTTATTCTATTGGCAGATTATTTTTGCTTCTTTTTGCTAGAATTAAATGCTTAAAATGAGCAAAATTATCTGCCAAGAGAACAAGACTGTATCAGGCTTGTGTTGAGGTTTAATAATTTTATATTTGTTTATTGTAATCTTTTAACAGGAAATACTATACAAATTTGACTACATTCGAGATATTTCCACTTGCTACGATTTTGCAGTATAGGTTTTTTTGTTTATATATATATATATATATATATATATATATATATATATATATATATATATATATATATATATATAATATATATTTTCCCCCTGCAATTTCCAAATTGTCAGTAGTGTGTGAATGGGTGTGCAAGTGTATGTGTGATTGTGCCCTGCAATGGGTTAGCACTCCGTCCAGGGTGTCCCCCGCCTTGTGCCCCGAGTTCCCTGGGATAGGCTCCAGGCTCCCTCACGACCCTGTGTTGGATAAGTGGCACAGAAAATGGAGGGATAATATTTTTTCTTTGAATTTGACCCCTCCATATCACAATGTATCCATTATAGCAGTGGTATTTAATACATGATGCATAACAGATCATTGTATAATAGTTGGAATACATTTTATTTTTTATTATAAGTACAGATCAGTAGTTACAAAACAAAGCATCTGCCATGAAGGTACAGCAAACAAAGAAAATTATACAGCTCACAAGACAGTTCAGAGGTGGAATGCTCAGTTCAGTAAGACCCAGATTGAAACACGCTGTGCTTTAGCTCTCTATAGTACCACACATAGGAGCCCAGATCTCCTACTAACAGTGTACATACATATGGATCTCTGATTGGTCAATATCTGTCTAATCCCACTGACCACTGAACCTGTCATTTATATATATTTATATATATATTTATATAGATAGATAGATCCAATCTTAAACACCATTTACTAGTTTCCTCCACTCGTTATACACTAGACATTTGTTTCCAAAATTGATGGAGCAAAAACTAATCAAGATTTTTGCACTGATATTTATCTAAGAAATAAAGACACCATATCGATATTTGAATGAACTGAACTGAACTCGATCTGTTCTCTTCGCTGTGCCACTTTTATCATGTCTGTACACGGTTAGTCGGTTAGTTGTGGTAAAAATACATTTTGCTCAGAGCAATATGGAACTTGAGATGACCTTCACTAATGAGATCAGTGTGCCTGAAGGGACCAAATAAGGTCACCGGAGTTCACAAAGTGACGGAGAGAAAGATTTTCACAATGTCAAGGGACGCACAGACACACACATACACACCTTCATTTTAGTTTAGTTAGCTGTGTACCGTATAGACTGGATTCTTAGATACTATCACAGTGAAAAATATGTGTGGGGGGGAGGTCGATTGCCTCTCTTTGCCTCTGAGAGACGTGGGTTATATACTGTATGGAAATACGCTTGCAGCAACATGAGAAGATTGTCAGTCTTTTTTTTTGTAATGTTATCTTTACAATGTTGAAGGCAAAAAGTACAGTACTAGAAAAGAAAAAAAAGTCCAATCTAAGGCCTACAATCAAAAAACAGATAGCTTTGTAGATGCAACAACGCATGACTGTATCTAAGGCTAGACAATATTTGTGTTTCTTGCTTGTATGTTTGCTTTTTCTTCTTTTCTTTTTTTTCTTTTTTTTAGCATTTTTAACAAGTAAATACATCAAACCATTTCAGTAGTCAGTAACACTTTGCAACACTGATTGGTGGCAGTATATTACAAATAGATTCTCAATGACTGAGATGAAAGTCAACCTGGTTTTGTGTTCTCCTTTTTCAGAGTTCAAGATTCAGGTCATTTTTTCTCTCATTTTTTTTTTAAGATCTGTGCCAACTAGTCCAGCTATCACCACTGCTGGATTTCGGGAATGTCTCAGATATTTGTGCCCAAGCTCGCTCTGTTTTCCCAGAGAGCAGCTCTGAACACATGTCCTGGATACGCTCTGAAACACATCACGAAAGAAAACATGGCTAGAAGGTCCAAAGGTCCAAGAAAAAAACTCCACAGTCCTTCAATGCTTCCCTTTTTTTTTTTTTTTTTTTTTTTTGAAGGGGATACTGTACATCCATATAGTCTTTATCCTGCTTCCAGAAAGCACATGCTTGTTTCACACATCCTCACACTGGCTGTTTGTATAAGAGGTTGTTCAAAAAGAACTGCTGCAAGTGTGCTTGGTCTCCAAATACACAGTCCGAAAGCTTAGAGATATGAACCAGGTACGAGTCACACTCATGTAGCATTGTTTCAGTAGGCAGTGAGAAATATGGAGAGCTCAGGTTGTCCAAAAAAAGAGAGAAAAGTCTCTTGGTTGAAACTGCAAATTCTGTCAGGGTGACATTTTGGTGCAAGGAATGTGTGACTAAGCAAACGACATAACTAGAAAAGGAAAAAAATAGAGTACTGTATGTATTTATGTATGTATGTATGTATGTATATCAGCTACACACGCCAGAATTGAACAGACAAAACACACAGGAACCAAAGTTATTTTATCCATCTTGCTAAACATCAACATCTTTTTTTCTTCACTTGGTCCTTCAGGGAGCATCAGTTTGTGTTCTCTTTCCATAACTCAAATTTAGAGTCATAAACATCACATTGCCTGTCATTGTCACGATCAGCATCTTCATCTCTGTCCTCCACCTCCTCCTCTTCTTCAACATCCTCGCCATCCTCCTCCTCTTGCTCTTGCTTGTGAGTTATTCTCTGATTAGTGGTGCGTCCTGCATCTCAGAGTCAGTTAGCTTAGGCTCGGGGGCAAGAGCGGGTCCAAACCTTCTGGAAGCTTCTTCATCCGCCCACAGATGAACTATGGTTGAGAGAACAAATGCAGATTAACACCACCGGCCGCTCACTAGAGATTCACACACTGATACACTGATGCACACAAGATGATTGAGGATATTCACAGACTCAACACAATCAAGAAGATTTAAAAAAAAAAAAAAAGACAAAACTAAGACAAAGCAGCTGGAATTGTCTTGCTTTATTGAAAATCGGACATTTTGGTAACACTGTTCTTGAGTACGCAAGCATTATGCTTCAGTTATAGTTGTATTATACCTATGGTCCAGGAAAAAAAATAATAAAAAAGTCTCAAACTGGGATTGAAAAAAAAAAAAAAAGATGACAATCAAAGCTGACCCAGATCTGGTTTAGCTGCAGCTTTGAAACCCATTGCCACAACTTGAGCACGTCAGCTAGAGAAAGTTTCCAGTATCAAAGCTGCGCATGCCGTTTATAACAAATTGGTGAATATCTTTATACGCTGTAGGCTAAAACACACATCACTGAAGTGTTACCAAAATGTATATGTACTCTTGATGGAGAAATATTGGTTGTGATTATAACATGACATAATCAGCACAAATCTGCCTTCTCGTACGACTCTCATAATGAACTATTATTTACGTCACTGCTCTTATTAATGCATGTCAGAATGGGCTTCTCATACAAAATATTACTAATATTATCAGTTACAATAAAAACCAAAATGAGCATTTAAGTATCATTCAGATGCCTGCATGAGGACATGCATAATTAATGACCACTGATTTAAATGTATTTATATGAAGGAAACGTTTGATAAAAGCTTATGAGATGTTTAGTTAGATAAATGTTACTTAAAAAAGACAAATTGAGTTATCTGAATATGTATTCCTTTCTACTCCCTTTTCCAGGCTCTTTTTTTTATTTATTTATTTATTTTTTTTTTTTTCCCCTGTGCAAGTGCATGTGCAGGATAATAACTTTCAGGCATGTAGATATTGCTGAAGTCTGAATCCCTGTAAAAAATGCACACCGTTTTTTTCTAATTATTTGCCACTGCAGTCAGTGCCAAGTAAATAATATGAATAATATGCGATTTCATTCTCTGTACAAGCCCGGAGAAAATGATTTGCCAATAAAAGTGCGCCGGCGTGTCGTGTTCTTCTAAGATGCCTCCGCGAAAATGACAAAACGGAATTAAAACACGCGTCTGTTTCGCGGGCGCTCGCGCAATAAGCGGCGACGTTAATGGGAATTGAAACCGGTAAGGAGTCGGCGTGCGGCTTTAATAACCGCGAGCGCGCGCGCCATTTAGAGCCGCCCATTAAAGCAATAACGGCGACACACCTACTCATTCGCACTCGGCCCTTTCCCGTTCACCAGCAACTTATCAGACTGGGTCTTATACAATCTGCACTTTAACACGCAGGAAGAGCTGATGGAGATTAAGAGAGGAGTAAAGCCCTTTCCCCTCCATCCTCACTGATAAGAACAAGTGCTTTGCTGTAAACTAAGTGATTCTATGCAAATGCCAGAGATAGATATACTATTTAGCCACAAGTTTGTGGACACCTGACCATAACAACTACAGTATACTGTATCTTCCCTAATTTTTTGCCACAATGTTAGAAGCATGCAATTATAGCTATAGAATGTACGCTGTAGCATTACAGTTTCCCTTCACTGGAATTAAAAAGCCCAAACATGTTCCAGCATGGCAATGCTCCTGTGCACAAAGCAAGCTCCATGAACACATGGTTTACCAAGCTTGGAGTGTAAGAACTCGAATGGCCTGCACAAAGCCCTGACCTCAACCCCCCTGAGCGCCTTTGGGATGAACTGGAAGGATGACTGCACACCAGACCTCCACACCTAACATCAGTCTTAAGCCTGTTTCACGAAGTAGTTTCAGTGGCTACCCAGGTAAGTTTGAGCAAACTCTGGTCTCAACAAGGTGGATTGGTTTTTAGCGGGTTTCATCTTCACGGTAACTTACACAACACGGCTAACCTGCCATGAGCAGGTTTTATTCTGGGTAAGAGAACTCGAACCCAATTTGGACCAATCAGCAGTGAGCAAAGTGAGATAAATCTGACACATTAAAGTTAACCCTTTAGTGTTTCTGTTGGCTTTCCCGATGACCATCTGTATGAAAGATGTAGATTTTCGGCAGATGGTATAGTTTATTTATACCGGCTTCTTGAGCAGCACACCCGAAACCACGCTCTTACTGTAACACAAACAGTATTTTTGTATTGCAATATTCGTACTGCTTGTATTGCTTTGTGGTACTTTGCGAGTGGTACATATTTGGATGCGGTGGCACTAGTCCTATCCTAATATATTTTCACAAATCGATATTTATTTTATTAATATTAATTCAAAAATGTACATTTATATTAAATGAAATTGTATGAAATATGTTGGGGTTATAAGTTTTCAATCCATTTATTCTCATTGTGAACCTATAAAAGTAAACTTGGGCATTTACACAATCAGCAGTAAGCTTCGGCAGCCACAATGGTGTGATTTTTGCGGTTAGTGTAGGTTTAAATTCTTCATATTTCCACATAATCATCTCTTGCTCTTCAACCGGAAGTACGTACACCTGCTTTTTTCCATGTTGAATGCTACTGACTGGTTGCTGCAAACATCTGGGTTTATGTACACACACATGCTGAATAAACCTTGATTCAGGGTTAAAACTTGGGTTGACTGAAAAAGTTGATAACCAGCATCATGAAACCTGTTAACCTTAATTAACCTAGTTTGGATTAGTTTGGTTTTGTCAACAAAAAAACTTACTTTGCGTCTCTGAGTATGTTCATCTCGATTCATGAAACAGGCCTCTTGTAGCTGAACGGGCAAATCCTCCCACTCACACTCCAAAATCTTCCCAGAAGATCGGAGGTTATTATAACAGCAAAGTGCTGAATAAATCTGGAAAAGGATGTTCAACAAGTGTGTGATGTTCAGGTGTCCACAAACCTTTGGCCATACGGTATAGGTACACTATATGGCCAAAAGTATGTGGACACCTGACCATCACATATGTGCTTTCCAAAAACAATGAGGATTAATAGGGTCCTTTGCCACTTTAACAGCATCCACACTTCTGGGAAGGCTTTCCACAACATTTTTGAATGTGGCTGTGGGGATTTGTGCTCATTCAGGCACAAGAGCATTAGTGAGGTCAGGCACTGATATCAGGTGAGGAGGCCTGGGGTGCAGACAGCTTTTCAATTCTTCCCAAAGGTGTTCACTAGGGTTCGTCAGAGCTCTGTGCAGGCCACTTGATTCTTCTAACCCAACCTTGGCAAGCTATGTCTTAATGGATCTTATGTTGTCATTGTTTGTTTTCTGTTTATTATGGATCACATGTCCAATTATTTTTGGCCATTTGGTAGATAGATAGATAGATAGATAGATAGATATATGGATAGATAGAGAGGCAGTCGAAATCAAAATTTCTTATTTCTATTGTTAAAATGAATGACAATAAAAACGCACGTTCCATATTAACAGTGGAATTATGATGCCTGTAGGTATCACAGCACTAACAGCTCTGTACACCAGGGGGCGCTGAAAACATTTCTTATAAAAAATGTTAAGCTGGATCTCATCTACCTGCTTACTTTCTTTCGTCTGCAAAAAACGAAATGTTATTTAATTTGGTCTGTTAATAGTAGAAATTAAATTTTGGGATTTTGCTATTAGATCATGTTATTAAAGTGAAATTATTGCATACTAAAACCATAAAAAATGGTGTAGAGAAGTATCACTACGTCTTCCCGGCTTTCCTCAAGTTTAGCATGATTCTTGCACCTGTGAAGGTGGTTGTCACAACTATGACGGTTGTCAACCCTGTCACATAAACTGGAATGTTCATGTTTGTATGAACTGTATATATAGTGGGTGGGTGTCAATTTGCACATGTGCATATCCAAGTAACACTGCATTTTCATGTTTTCATTGGTTCCCACTACAAAATGTGAATAACATGAATATGTCTGTCTTAGTTTTAGTTTATTCTAGATTATTTCTGGAATCAATGTCCATTTTTGATGAAACAATTGATTAGTTACATAATCTGCACTAAATAAATTGGACTAAGTTAATAAAGTAGATTTTAAGACACACCTTTTGGTGTAGTTGTATAGATTTAACATAACATATAGTTATTTGGCAAAAACTATATTCAAAATGTATTGCTCTACTCAGTTTGTGCTGGATCTTGAATAAATAATAGACATCAAGTAAATAATACATTTTGGGGAAAAAATTGGTCCATTAGTTCAAATAAATCAGAAATGGCAACGTTGCTCAGTGGAGTCTGATTAACTTATTAACACAGTATAACTATAGTGAAGCATTTTACATTTTAAGTTACATCTTTATTTGATTAACATGGCGAGACCTGTGTAAAAAATAGTATCAATCTTAGAAAACAATAAATGTTTTTTCAAAGGTTCTTTAAGGATTCCTTAAAAATTAAGGGTGATTTTATGATATAGAACATGCATAGCTTACATTTAAGGGTTCCCCTAGAGGGACAGCCAACAAACCTGTAAGGTTTATAAATTTCCTAAGTGTTTGTAATATAATATAATATAATATAATATAATATAATATAATACAATATTCAAATAATTTAATATAAGAATCAGAGAGAATGCCAAATGCTCTATAATTAATGAAAACATCATGATAATGCTTCATATTCAAAATGACCTTTTCAAAATCAAAGAGACGTATTAGACACTCAAAATGTTCTGAAGCTCATTTTTAGTAGTTATAAAGAGTAGTGCAAAGCTATTTTTCTGATACCTTGCCTGTATACACACTAAACTTATCTCAATGCAATGCAGCACTGTGTCCACAAGATGGCGGTATGAGACTGAGCATCATTCAAAACCTCAAGTTCATCATAACAAGATCATGATCTTCAATGTCATCTTCCTCCAGCTTGCAAGTATTTCCACAGTGGAGATGACGTGGTTGTGATTTTAAGAACGTGAATTGATTTGGCAGCGCTTTAAAGAAAATACTGGAGTCTTGTTTTCACAGCTGTCTGAACGCATGCTTTTAGGTCCAAGAGGAAATTAAGATAGTCATAAATGCAGTGATAATAAATCACATTTTCCAGCTTTTTTTTCCTTCCTTAAATGCCTGCTCTCCCAAGGGCACCTGCTCTCAGTGACTTCCCTTTAAAGAAAGTTCCAGTAATGAGTTACAGATTAGGGCCCCATATTTGATTTTCACTCTTCATTAACTAAGCCACCTGGAATGGTATTATTTAAGGACGCCATTCCTTCTCCCCAAACAACTGCCACTGTGGCCTGGAGACTCACACATCAACTTTATAGTTACACACAACTTTTCAGTCTGGTAAAGCGTTTGTGTGTTAGTTAATATCATACGACCATACAGCAGGTTAATCATAATTTTGTGCACGCGTTTAAAGCAGCCTACCAAAGACTTTTAGCTCCAATTCATCCATGTGAAAAAACATATATATCATTTTTTTAGGCCATATTATTTATGATCTATAATCAGACTGTAAGATTAGGTCTCTTTTATGTTCACGAGTGTGTGCAGTCTAGCACCCTCTTCTGTTTCACTACATTAACACATCTCGGGTGTGCATGAGGCAGATCGCGGGCCCTGGAAAGTAATACAAGACATATGGTAAGAGGACTCATAGCTCCAGGATCCATCTTATGTTAATACATGTGTCATGCTTAACAGAATGGCTAAATGAAGAGGCGGATGGAACAATAGCCGAGCACAAGGCTGGGAGCGAGTTCTGTTAACAAGGGCCAGGCCGCTCAGGGAGCCGTCCCTGCTGTCGCGGCTCTGAGACCTGACATTTCACAACTGCCTCTTCTTATCACCGCACCACACAACTACAACGAAGAAAGAAAAAAAACGCACACACATATAAGGCAAAACTGCCTCAAGGTCATACCTAACCTTGCTTTATGTGCTGGTCTGTTCTTGGTATTGAATAATTATTGTTATATACATATATATATATATATATATATATATATATATATATATATATATATATATATATATATATATATATATTTTATATAACATAACTGTAAAAATATATACTTACAACACACAAGTGAGTCACAAACATGACTCCAAAAAAGTGTACTGGGGTTTTAACCCATTTAATCATTTAATCCCACAGTCACAACTGTTAACAAGAGTTAAAGCATTTTTTTGTTTGTTTGTTTTTTTTAAAAAAATTTTTATGAAGCATCAGCTATACAATATTTCAAATTAAAGTATAGTTTGTGTTGATTTTATATGAACATTTTCATATAGGTAGTGTAATTGGTCACATTTACTTTTAGCATGCACCTGAGAAAGATTTGCATCTCAGAGCTTTATAAAATAAAGGAAGGAAGTAAGCTACATTATAATATAATATAATATAATATAATATAATAGCACTACCGTACAGTATTTGGTACATATGATCTTTATGGATATTATACAGTAAAAAGACTGCAATGCTACATGTTTATAAGTTATATCTAACTTGTGGGAAACTCAGCAGCTCATTTTAGAGACATAATTCACTGTTATTTCTGTATTGCACAAATTAAAACAAAAAAAGAAAATAGATTTTAAAGTAGTTATTCATGGCCATTTTTTTATTGAATTTTTTGAACTTTTAAAAATATATATTTTAATAACATATTTATAAATATTACCAAATAAAACAATAACACCGCCAACAACAAAATTATTATTATTATGATTATTATTATTATTATTGGTTTGTTTGTTTATTATATTCTTTACCAAAACAATTTGGAACAGACATTAGACTGTCCAAGGTTTAAAATGTCCGCTAATCCACTTTCATAACTGAGAATGGTTATGGGATACTTTTCAAATGCTTGCCGATTTGTACTTGTAGTTTTAGAAATACAGTACTGTGCAAAAGTTTTAGGCACATGCAAAGAAATGCTGTAGAGCAAAGATGCCTTCAAAATAATGAAATTAAATGTTTCTACATTTAAGAAAAAATACAGTAAAGAGCAGTAAACATTAGTAAATTAAACAAAGTTAATATTTGGTGTGATAAAAAATAAAAATAAAAATTAGTAGTCTTGGGTACAGTTAGTGCAGTTTTATAAGGAAATGAGCTGTAAGTTTTATTGAGTGTCTTGCAGAACCAGACACGGTTATTCGGAAGACTTTGACTGTCGCTCTTGCTTCTTATTTTTGCAGCAAAACCCAGCAGCCTTCGGTGTGTTTTTTGTCTGAAAAGTGTCTCTTACATAATATGCTGCTTTCTTTACTGACATACGAACACTTTACTGTAACATTTAACCTGGTGCTAGAAAACTAACTTTTGGGAATCTAAAATGTTTTTTGTACTGACTCGACATCATAAAATAAAAAAAAATCTATAACAAAGTTTGTACTAAAAAAATAGGGTGGCTAAAACTTTTGCACAGTCCTGTATAATTGTTTATGAACATTATTTAGGTACATAATAAACTAATCCTAAAGGATGACTGTCGTATCTTTGAGGACACATGCTCCTGGGGGCCAAAATGTACCAGTATAATACCCTTATACTTGACAGTGATGTAGTTCTTTGATGAGACCGTTACAGTGCTGCAAGACACACCAAATAGTCTGGCTACTAAACACATTTCCCTAGTAATATAATTAGAACCCTCCTAATAATATAATATGGCATCTTTCTACACAACGGTGTATTATTAATAGCTGTATATGATCACTTTGATTTGTAAGGATCAAACACTTTGACACGCATTCATTTGAATACATATTTGACTAGTCTTCATTCGAAAGCATCCTGTCCCATCCAAATGAAGACTAGATGTGGTTTTAAGTCTCCTACTAAACACTGAACACACACACTGCCCATATTGAACACACACCACACATACGGTAACGAAGGGCGTCTTTGTTCTCTCGCAGGCATCCGGCACTGTTGGAAAAGTGTTGTTTTTGGCAAAGGTACACCTCATTGTACAGACCATTATTTATAAATATGTAAATATGAGTGTGTGCGAGTACACACACACACACACACACACACACACACACACAGAAGAGCAAGCTGAGCACTAGGAAGTGCACCCAAATCATATTTTTAGAAGGTTTTAATGAACACAGGATGTTTATGAATACCATTTGCAGTGATTCACAAAGAGTAGAGGGATCAGCCTGCGCCACCGCCACCCCTCCCTCACAGCGTCAAAGAAATCCAGTGTTTCTGGAGGGAAACAGCACTGTTGTGCCTCGGCAGTTGTGTGGGTTGAGATTGCCCTCAGATAAGCATGCTGCAGTTCCGAACAACACAAAAGGAACAGACAAAACCTGTACATGTGGCACTTGAAAAAGGGCTTCTGCTTGCTGCTTTAACTGAGGGATTTGCGCAGCGTTTTTGTTAAGGAAATGCGCACAGGTAAAACAAATAGCACGCTTGTTATTCTCCTGATCCAGAGCAACCATAAGCCACAGCAGATGACAGGTTTAGCGCACAATACAATATAATAAAAAGTGAGCATATATGAGGAAATAAAGAAAAAAATAAGATAAACTCAGGAAAGGTATAAAGGCTCAGGGTTGGAGAAAACAAAAACGGAATTATAATAACGTGAAACAATTTATTTTATTCGCCGTTTCCAACTGGCAATCCGACACTTAAATCACGTCCAAAGATCTTGGTGGATAACACATAGATCACACCTAGATCCCAAACACCTCCAGTTCCTGTCACTAAACCACACTTGAGTGAAACTTGGGTGAAACAGTGTGTGTTGGAGCTGTGGCTGGCAGGTTGACGTGGCCTACAGAGAAAAGCAAAATGGAGGAGAGAAAGAAAAAAAAGAGACCGGATGCGTCTGACTTTTCCTCTGACTCCATTTCTGGGGCAGAGATCGTCATCCTGATAATACCTCCACAGAGCAATTTAAGCCCAAACACTGACGCTGCTATCTGTCTTCTGTGCCTGATAGCGCTTTCTCCCCTCTCTCGCCCAAATTACTTTCTTTCATATCTAATTATATTTGCTAATGATCTTATAAGGGAATAATGGAATGTGCTTGATCTATTACCTTTTTTTGCCACACATAAATACAATACAAATGGCATTGCAGCATTTGGAGGATTTTTTTTTTGGTGCTCTTTACAGTTCAGGGGAAGTAGAGGAGCAGAGTGGAACTCATCTCAGAAATGTGCTATTATAACACAAATATCTGTTACAAACAACGCTGGAATGATAGATTATGATAGGAGAATGGATAATGATAGGGTTTTATTTATGTGCCATGGATCTTTGAGAAGATCTCTGACCTTAATGGTGTTGAGAAGCTTCACATGGGGTTGAGCTGACCTATGAGGGCATGACCTTAACCCTGACAGGTGAAGCTAAAAGACGAGCTATGGATAAATTCCACGGGAAAACAGCACGTCTTATGGATAAGCTTGATTATATAACTCTTACT
This sequence comes from Ictalurus furcatus, assembly GCF_023375685.1. Taxonomy (NCBI): domain Eukaryota; kingdom Metazoa; phylum Chordata; class Actinopteri; order Siluriformes; family Ictaluridae; genus Ictalurus; species Ictalurus furcatus. Next base: position 11,471,398 of record NC_071281.1, read on the forward strand.
GGATGTGTTCAATACAGACATCGAGCCAGATTCACTCGTCAATGATCTGTTTATCGATTATCGATTATTTCTAAGGAGTTTCGATGAAGTGACTTCAAAAGCCACGACATGTCTCTCTTTCACCATGTCTTCCTCTTTGTCTTTCTCTTGTCTGACATGAGGTAAGCCCTAATCCCAAGCTCCACCCTGCTCTCTTCACTCTGTATTTCCCACAGGCCTGGTGATGACCAGTGCATGACAGACGCTCTAAACCCCCGACATTAATGGAAGGAAATGGCACTGGATCTCCATTTTATCTCCTAATAATTTCTACTGAAATGATAATTACCATCCTCGGAATCCTCCCAGCGAGACACAATGGCGAAAAATAAAACTGATCTTTCTTGCTCCGTACACTTCCGTCAACACACCACAGTCCTGGACAACGAATACATATCGCATGCATAAATGCAGGGCTTCTCTTTCCTTTTCTCTCTCTCACTCTCTCACACACACAGGCCTCTTGGTCTGCTGGCGACTGCTGTCTGTGATTCTTTTCAACTGACATAATCCTGATTGATTCGTTCAGCAGATAAAAACTCAGTCCACTTGTGCCCTTTACCGAGGGAACATAATACCAGCCTTTATTCTGCAACAATGTAACATAATGGCGTCGGAATGTGCGGAGGGTGGTGGGGAAGAGGCCACGTCTTAAATGACTGTGACACTTTGTGGTCTAATGTAAAAGAAAAAAAAAGCGTGTGAGTGAGCGAGGGAGGAGAAAAATCATTAAGCGCAGATTATCAGAGTGCCCCACTGCTAACAAGGTCAGAGCAGGGTTGCTGGTAAAAGTTGCTATTGTCCGTTTTTCTTAAACGCCAGCGCTTCAGATTTCACTCTGATGAGATTTGGTCCCATACAGTGCTCCAGATTCTTATTCTCATGTCCGCCTATCACCTCTCACTGTTTTGTTTTGTTTTTTTCTTTAAAGAACCTTTTGTTTGACAACAGGAAGGGATGAGGTCACTTTTTTTTCATCAGGACTCGTTTGAGTATGAATCATGCTATTTTGCCGGGTTTGACATGGAATGAGCTGGGATCTGCTTAAATAGGCCAAACACACACACACAAATACTGATGAGGGTGAAAATGTGTCATACAATGTTGTACTTTAGAAGAAAAAAAAAAAACGTGTATTCTGTGTTTGGTGGAAAACATAAACAAAAAAAACAACCTGTTACATCTGTAGTGAGCTTGATGCACAAATGTAAGCATTTAAAAATATCACAAATAAATCAAATGTCATGGATTCATGTTTCAGACATGTTCCCATAGTAACAAAGGACACGTTCAGTAGGCCTCTCTCTCTCTCTCTCTCTCTCTAGTATATATTGTGTTAATTGTGAGCTCTAATCTAGGAGTCTCATAGTCAATGCTGATCGTATTTGCAAGAGCATCACGCTCCATGCAGCTCTTACGCACTAATTCTGCACGGCATCCACCTGCACTACAGTCAGCGAGCTCCCCTTAGAGTGACACCGTCACTCACTGCACTGATACACAGCGAGACAGACAGAGAGACAGGGAACGGAGGAGTGCCTTTTATCCTGCACGGTGGGACCTGTCAGTGCCACCTTCTCTCAGGTCCCCTACTAGCACGAACACAGCAGCTATCACAGGCAACCTGATATCCGTGCTCTTCATTTCCAGGAGGGAGGAATCATGAGAGCGGAGCAGAGCGGCCCTGCGCAGGAGAGCAGCTACTACACAACTCCCCGAAGATCACATGCTACAGGAGCAACGGAGGGAAACAAAATTTCTAACGCGAGAGATGTTTAAATGTCAAAAAAAAAAAAAACTAGGTTGGCCTTTGTAGACTTTTGCTTTGACACTGACAGTCTGTGACGGAAAATAAAACGCTTTGTCGCTTTATGATTTTTTTTTTTGTTTTTAAATTTGGACAGATTTGAGAGCGAGTGAGTGAGTGAGTGATATGTCTTGTGTAGAGATCACAGTTTCCCTAGCGGATCTTAAAGCTTCTGTAGGGATGCGTTTGTATGTCTGTTGGTGCTTACCTGTAAAACCTTCATTTCACGTTCTCACACCCAGAGCCACACCGAACGATTGTCGATGTCTGCGCAGGCCGCCGTGATGGAAAATCACAAGTACTTGGCTGAGTTTCTTTAAATGCAATTTTTCCCGTTCCCCTGCTGCTCTCTGATGATTCAACATTTCCTGCTTCAACATCTGCTACTTACTCTTACTGGGTCTCAATTAAGACACCACTATTTATGAACACCCCCCATTCCTTATTTATGTTTAGATTTTTTTTTTGCACATATGTGCCAGGAGAGGAAGCCAAAAAGCCAGCTCTCCCCTGCATGCCCGGCTCGCAGATGTTTCCAGAGAGGAGCCAAAGGGTGAGCGCATGCCGCGATGCTACAGGAGAACCTAAAGAGGGAGTGATTTAAGGGTAGAAGATTTGCAGATCTCCTGAGCTTCTGGAGGAGATGGGTGGCCAGGCTGATTGCTGGAATGGCGAAAGCAGATTCCTGATCTCTGGATAAGGTCAGAGCAACTGATTTAGGAGGGTGGTTTTAATTGACTGGAATTTTTTTTCTTCTCTAACTCAAACATCTGTATAGTGCTTTCCAGGGACACAGATTGGTTTACCATACATCTGCTCACTGAGGGGAAATGATACTCTTCTTAAAGTAGAGCTAAAGCTTGACATGAACATATTATCTCTAATATATGGATTTTATATGGTCAGTCTCAGCTTTTTATGGCGAGAGGTCTGCCAAAGAGCATGACAGTGTAGGAAAATATTGATTTTCCAGCTGAGCATCACCGATATGAAGGATAATGATTGCGCAGTATGCCAATAATCAAATAAATAATCGTCTTGGCTTTAGACTTGATTCTTCGTCCTTGTTTGCTGAACTCTGGGCAAGTCCTAATCCACAGACCCGTACCACAGACCCATACAGGACGCTTAAAGCTAGCTTTCATAGTGACACAATCCACCCACCCCCCTCTCTCAGGTTCGGTGTAATTTACAAGCTCAAAGTGGGAGAGCAAATACATATGGAATTGTATCAACCATTACTCGGTAGTGAAAATATGCACTCGGTTAGATACAGGGAGAGCTTCATGTCTCCACATACACACCTACATGCGAGCATATGAAGTGTGCAGAATGTGGCAGGGTTTTATTTAATCATCCACGTGTTCCTCTTGTAAGCAGTTAGCACGCTTATGCACTCGTGGGCTCAACAACACATGTTTGCACAAACAGCACCAGAAGAAAAAGCACAACAAAGGAGGCCTGCGATTTCTAGAAACAGAATAAACATCTGGATTCAAAGAAGAAGAAAAAAAACGTAAGGAAATGAAAAGTGCAAACTTAAAAGAGAGTGAAGAGATTTATATCCCATCACCCAGGAAACCTGTTTACTTTTTTTTTTCTTGTATTTACGCAGTGAGAGGTAGGACATTGTTAGAATGTGAAACGTCAAACTATTTACGCGTCGGCATAAGCACTTAGGGCTATGACTCTTTTGGTTTGACACAAGCATAAACAGTGCAAGATCAAACCTCTCTGAATATGACCATCCTCCATGAAGAGATGACGGATATGACTGATTTTTCCCATGCAAACACAAAACACACGTTTCATATCAAATTCCCAAAAAGTGAAGCTCATTAAATGCAACAGCTTTATGAGTATCAGCTGTTTCATCAACTTTTCAGACCCAGTATCAACCACAACCGGTTGTCAAAGAGAAGTTATTATCTCAAATGTGTTTTATTAATAATTTATCTCGGAGCGCTGTTTATGAGTGTTTGGGACGCAGTTCATTTGGGACGTGGTCCTAATAAGCACGGATGGAGTGGAATATGGCATGAGATGGCCAACGTTGTTCCTTTTTTTTTTTTTTTTGAGAATCATTACTTTGTGTGCTCCTCTAATTGAGGCTTCATAAATTACCCAGAAGGCTTGGTCTGGTTGCTGATTGCTCTGTCTTGGCCCACATTGTGCCCTTGGTTGAGAGACACGAACCGTGAGTGTTTTCCAGAGCAGTGTGACATTTTTTTTTTTTTTTTTGTACACAGAGATGAGACAAGGGGCACAAAGAGAGTCACTACACTCCAGTGGAAAACTGACTAATTACCAACAATTAATTGAACAGGGAATAAAAAAATATTATCTTCATTAAGCTTCTAAAAATCTAGCTGTGTGCGGATAATGTTAATAATAAAAATCATCATTAAAAAAAATCGTCTTTTTTTTTTTTTAGATTATTATCTACTTCTATATTTTGAAACTACCCCAGTATTATCTTGCTTCATCTCCTCTCTGTGCTCCCACCACTTCAGACAAGCAAATCCATAATGTTTTTTTTTTTGTTGTTTGTTTCACTTCAATCCGCTCCTTTTTCCCAAGCCTAAGAAACTTCAGACATGAGAACCATTAGCGGAGTCTAATATAAAACCAGTGAAATTTACCTGGGATTATAAGTCATTGACAAATAACCTTGCTGATAGATGCGAACTAGATTTTGTTCAAAGCACTCTGACAGCCTCAAAAGAGATTAGCGGAGTTCTTATCAGGTCAGCGGTGTCGCCGGGGAAATGTGTTTAAAGTCACATTGATTTATTGAAAGATTTTCCAATAAGAGTATCTCTACTCTCCAACAAGAAAGAGTGTGTATGTGTGTGTGTGTGTGTGTGTGTGTGTGTGTGTGTAACGCAATGAGTGTGAACCCAAAATTCACATCCACGTTACAGATGACCTAAATAGTGTGAGAGATTTTCTGATGGCTGAAAATGAAACCTTCCCAAACATTATTTTCCTTATTTCCCCTCTCTGTCTACTGTTTGCAATTCATCCTGCTGAAAGAGATGATTGAACATCTCGGTGAACAAACACACACATACACATACACACACACATGCAGACACACTCACAGCCAAATCTTATAAAGATCCTTTGTTCCTCTGGGCACTCATTTGACACTATTACCTTCTTAAGAGTAATTATGAATGATTTTAGAAAGCCGGATCGTGAGATCCCCTCAAATGAACGACAGAGGAAAACCCAGGATGTCAATCTACAAGCCTGTCACTGAAATATCGTTGTTCTTTCTTTCTTTTTTCTATTCTCTCTCCCTCACACACACACACACAGACACACACACATACCCACTGCTCCCTTTGATCTCAGAGGTCTGCTGGAACCCTGGAAAGCTATCCCAGCATTCTCAGCGCCGTCGGAGCCCCACGGTGAACCTTCTGGAGGTGACGGCGTGTCCAGGCCGTAACCCTAGCCACTGACGTCGCTAACTCTGCCACGCAATCTGTCAGGGACCGCACCTTAACACCACTACACGCTGGGGAACCTACACAAATCCTTGCCTAAGCCAGAACCATGCTTAAATAAAAGATGCTTTAAAAAGACATGTAGTATTCTGAATCAATTCATACCGCCAAACGAGTATATGTAAATGTGTGTAATAACGGAAACTGTGGTGGACGTGATGTTTTTTATTAGACGTCTATATTTATATTTCATTGCACAAAATGATACAAAAAGTGGAGCATATCTGTGATACAAAACAATACTAGAATTCCTAATGCAAAAAAAGTACTGGAAACACAAGTGCGGCTTTAACTAAATGTTGAGCTCATCTAAATCCCATAAAGAATACTTTAGGTTGTCCTTTAAAGGTTCTATGTCCGTATAACCCAAGTAGATTACAGCTTTCCACTATTTTTTTTTTTTGCATTGAAGACCCTGAATACTGACTTTAAAATATTTGAAATCGGTTTAAAATGTGGATTTGAATTCAAAATTATTTTCATCTAACAATATACAGAGATATATATACATTCAAAGGGCACTTCCTACACTCTTAGAAACGCAGTTTGGTCTGCACTGTAAGAGAAGAGAAGAGGAAGCCGTTAAACGTTCTATACGTAAGCCTGCTACACAGACGTTTCCAATCAAAAACCCTCGAACCATTTTTTCAGCAATCCTCATACAGTGTACGCAGGCACAAGTGTGAACGCAAATAAAAGACAGAGGTCATGTGAGAGAAAGTACTATCAACTTTGGTGTTTTATATTTGCAACACTTTTATCACCAAGGTTATTTCACCTCATGACGCTCAGGTCAAGATGGTTTCATTTAAATAGAAGATTATTGTGACATCACTTTAATCCACGTTTAGTAAAAATGCCAAACTGGCAGAACATCAGGGCTAAAACAATTACTCGTTACATTTCATAAACCTAGAAAGTAAAGCCACAGCCCAGTGATGCAGTTTGATGCCTCGTACAGCCGTAACTCCGTTCTCTATTTCCCAGCATCATTTTCTTTGGAGTCAAACCCACTCGATCATGCTGCCTTCCTCTCACAGTAATAGCTATTCTCCAAGGTACTAGTGCGGTCAACAACAGGAGCGGGCTAATATTTTTATGTTATCGGTAACACTCCCACATTTGTTTTCATATCTACTTGAAGGCCTGAGCTTAGGGATGACAGGAAATGGCAGAGTTTGTCTGAATCCCCACATTCACCTCCCCCTTCTGCCAATGAACGCGGGAGGATCCGTCGTACACAATGATCTCTTGTTCAGATGGAAGGGCTTTGTGCATTCATCTATAACTGCCCGGCATGCAAAGATAACCAGGCAGCCTGATGATCGATAAATAAATAGCGAACAGCAGGAATAAAAAAAGAGAAAAGACGAGGTGACAAAGAGGAGAGAATGGAGATGGATGGATGACTGTTTGACTCCTGTGTTTTTATCTTCTTTACAAAAGTGACAGAAAAACCCTTTGGTATTTTTTTTGTATTTATTTGTAAAGCCCATGATATGTACTTAACCTTTTCAAAAGGTTTGGTGAAGTTCAGTGCAAAAAGCTCTAAAATGAATTTCGCTGTTACAGCAGTCACCTTTTTCAACATTAAGCGCATGACACAATATATGTGGCTTAGAAATGAATTGCAGTTAATAAGCCAGGCTTACAAATAAGCTATTAAATGAGGTTCAGTTTCAGGATTTGTATCAGTGTGAAAAAGTGAAAAGGGTTAGAAAGGATGGTCTGGTTCATGGTGAGGTTTTTGACAGACAGGCAGTAAAAGGAAATGGGTGGCCGGGCTCAAGTCTTCACACTTACACGCATACAGCCACGTATTTAAGCACCGAAGGAGAAACGTGGCTTCTGTAGGGATGTGTATCGCCGAGCAAACAGCGCCTCTCTGCTCAAAACCTGGAAGCCTAAAGAGAGGATCAAACGCAGTCGGCATTCGGGTGAAACCGCTTCGACAGAATGTCAAGTACAACATGGACCTGAAAAGGAGGGTCTTTCTCTCTTTTGCTTCGTCTCTCTTTCAAAGTGACAGTCCAGGCACCCCACTACATGTCTAAATATCTGTGTCGAGATGTAGACTAAAATAAAAAGGACACAGATTTAGCAAAATATCACCATACCGGATGAAAAATATCCCTGACTCAACACATGGTGCTCTTTTCAAACATCAGCCAACATGCTAGAAGGAAAAAAAAACTGTATATTGGTTATGTTTTAAGCGAGAGCGGATATTGAAACCAGATCAAAGAATTAAAAAAAAAAGTCAAATTCTCAAGGCTGACTCTAAACAGTGAGTCAGCAGTGTATAAATGAGGCTGCGGTTACTCCTACCAGGGGAACACATATCCCTAATGACAGGCTCCCTAGCCTCTGGGTAGTAGATTTGAGCAGGCCTGAGTGGGCCTGTGTCTCGTCTGTAATCAAACATACCCAAATCTGCACTGACGAGCTCCAGAACACGCTCTCACACATCACGCCATGCATGTTTCAGTTGCATGTGCATATATACGCTTTCACAGTGGCTCTCAGTCCAGGAAGTTCGTGTTCTGTACAGATTTGTGTCACAGTTGATTCAAACGATGAACTGAGGCAGTCGTGATTTAATGTCATGGGATTGAGAACTTATGTTATAAGAGCTTTATAAAGAGTAGAGAGATAGGTGGGGAGCTAATAAAGGTCCACACAAGTGTCCCATTTCCCCTCATGGCCCTGTCAGTTATGGTCAGAGACCTGAAGGGGGAGCTGCTCTTTAACATGTTGAGGGGGTTTGTATTTGCGCGAGACAATAAAAACATTAATTTGCCCTGAAATCACTCCTGACGTAAATGTAAAATGGTGCCCATTGGAACCCAGTAATGAAGCATGCTGCATCTCTGCAGCTCCTAATTTGACTAGTTAAACGACTCCATTACGTGTCTAACAGACAGAGGCAAATCATTTCTGGTCAGTTGAGGCTCACTTAGCCGCATCGCGTCGCCGAGCAGGAGAAATGGAGAAGACGACGGGCCTACTTTCTCCTTCTTCCTCCTGCTGGCTGTACACTCAGAGTGTTATTTTAGCCAAAATAAGTCAAGGCTAAGAACAACTCCGTACTGAGATGTGCATGAGCGGGATGTATGTCAGCTTTACTTCCTCTCTCTGATTTCATTTTTTTTTTTTAAACCTTTCTTTTTCCTCACTGATTGTGCTTGTGAATGTCTCCATCACTTGGTTAGTGATCCAGTCCTAATGATTAACCGTACACACTGTTAAGTTAGCAAAATAGATTTTTTTTGTGCAATCAGAGCATTCTCTGATCACCCCTCATATGAAAAAAAAAAGATTAGGAAATAGTGAATTATTAAACAGCTTGCCTGTGGTCCATCACTGTCACTTAGTGTACAGAGCTCTGTTTCAAACACAAGTCCTAAACACCCCCCTAACCCACATAAGCCCTCCCCCGAAATTTAATTACTTTGTTTTTGTTTGTGTCAATAGTTGCTAGAAGCGCACACATACACACAGAGTGAAAACATGAAATACACACCCATCCTTCATTTAAATGATTATTCCGTGACAGCATTGATACAGTGATGGAAAGACAAGTCTGTACATGAGACTGAAAAATTTCGATTGAAGTTTCTATTGCTTTTACTGTTCCATTATTGTAGGTCCAGAGAAATACTCTTACAACCCACATCACCTCACACACATAAATATGAAACAGTGCAATCAACACACGCTATAGAGATAAACATTCTGCCGTATTTCCATCCAAAAGTTGTTGGCGTTTTGAAAAACAGTTTATTGATATGCACAAATATTATATGGCAGAGTGACATATTTAATATTCAGTAACATTCTTTCGATTGACACAAAAGGTACAAATATTATAAATATTATAAAAATGATATAATTTTAAAACGAACGTGTGCCTGTATTTTTACTTTAAAAATTGTTTTCAAAATTAGATATATACTATATTAGATACTGTATTGCACTATATTATACTTTAATATTGAACAATATTGTCTTTACAAATTTTCAAAAGGCTTATGGTTGAAATTTGTTTTCTAAATCGTCACGTTAATGTATACGATTACTCCTGAATCACAGTTTTAGGAAGTTTTGGGGGTTTTTTTCCCAATAACTAGTTGTTGCTGAAATCAAGCAGGAGCTTGGCAGAGAGTATGAAAATTTAATCAGGAATACTTTTAGTGTTAATTAAAAAAAAAAGTTTTGATTTGTTTAACACTTTTCTTGGGTAACCGAACAATTCCATATGTGTTATTTCATCATGTTAATGTCTTCATTATTATTCTAAAAACTGTAGAAAATAGTAACAATAAAGAAACCCCTCTATGAGCAGGTGTGTCCAAACGTATGACTAGTATACATACATGCATACATACATACATACATACATACATACATACATACATACATAGTAAATAATAAATGATATAATAAGTTTGTTGATGGCCCCTTGCAGCCTTTTGATTATTCACAGTCTTCCCTTTTACTTTCTCTCCAGTTTCAAACACAATCACACATAATAAAAAAAAAAAAAACATAAAACATACAGTGTACTTTTTAATTCTTCATGGATCAGTGTGGATATGACCCTGAGCCTTCACACCACTGGATGTAAACACGAGTCATTTAGAATGAAAGTGTTAGTGTCGACATCCTGATGCCTTCATTGGCCTGCACAAGAAGACAGTGAAGGGCATGCAGTATACGCCCGCTCATGTCATGCCAGGACGTTGGGCAGTGCTTCAGGGCCAGGCAGCGCCTTGATCCTGCTCTTCATGCAAAGAGAATGTGGGCAGGCTGACGGCTTTGGCACGCTTGGCTTTAAAAGGACTGTATTTCAGAAATCTGTTAACTGAGGTTGAGATTCAAGCTTTTGAATCATTAAATACACACTTGTGTGGAGTGCATCCATGTAGGCCTTCAGGATTGGGCAGTGTCACGCATGAAGATGCACACACACACACACACACACACACACACACACACACACTCATGCACTCAAAGAGGGTCTGGGTCATCTTGCCCTTGGCACTTGCATTGCACTAATGCCCACAGCTGCTGCATGCTGGTTTGCGAGTGAGTGTGTGTGTGTGTGTGTGTGTGTGTGTGTGTGTTTGTGTGAGTGTGCACGTGTGCGTGTATGTGTGTGCATGTGTGTATGCATGTGCATGCGTGTGCGTGCTTAATGCAATAGGTAATTATGTAGTCTGATCTCAGAGACAAGGGATTTAAGAGCTAAGTATACTGTAATAGCCCTCACGATGTGACACATGTCTGGGCCTAATAATAGCCAAGAGTGATGAGCAAACAGATGGACAGATAAGTATGAAACACTAAGGTGAGGCTTTTATAGGGGAAGATGGCAGACGCACTATGACAAGCTGCTCGTGAGACTCGAGGCCTACTGCTCTGACATGAGTGAAGCGTTTTGATTTCGTTTAGAAGAAGCGGCACTAAAACACTTCATGCGTGTGATCATGCTTGTGCAAAGCACATAGCAGGGGACGATAAAACCGCAGGTGGAATACATTGGCTTAAGAAAACTTTTAAATGGAAACAAAAAAAGGTCTGATATTCAATTGAATTACCTATGATTGACCTACATTATTGCTTTTTTTAAAATATATTATTTTTACATATCCGGTATAGTCCATTGTGCTCATGCACTTATTTCAAGAACATGCAAGGTACGCGTGGACTTTTGATTAAATCCGCAAATTTTACTGCACTCCCGAACCGCTAAAAATGGTATACGTGAAACCAAATTTAGAACTTTTTCTATGCAATATTAATGAATGAAGCCCCACAGGTCCACACATGCGGCGTTCAGAAAATACTGTAGCTTTACATGTTTATAGCAAAGAAGCTGAGCTTTTCCTCCAGGCATTATTACTTCAGTATCTGCTCTCATAACCACAGAGGGTGTAAAGTCAAATGCTGATGAATCCCATGCTGAGTGAGTTCCTGAAGAGCGCAGAGCAGAGCTTCCTTTCTGGCTTCGTCGCCCAGGCTTTTGTGGAGCGATTGAAGCAGAGCGGAGTGTTTTCATGCTCGCTCACCCCCCCAAGTGTCGCCCTCCCACACCCCCCCAAACTCTACGTCGCTCTGCCCACTGCTTTCTGTCTGTTGATCCTCCTGAAGAGGACAGATCAAATATTCCTCTCCAGCCGGAGAGCGTGCCTTCCGTTCAGGGGGTGCCGATGTGATTGGAGCTGACGGATGAGGCCGGCGGTTTGAAGTCTTAACAGACAGAACAACTTTGATATCTGCTAGTGCTGTGTATCACCAAAGGAACAGAAAGAGAGATAGAGAGAGAGAGAGAAGGAGAGAGAGAGAGAGAGAGATGAGTGACTATAAGTAAGCAATGAGCCAGAGAGAAGACGTGAGTTAGAGGCAAGTGACAGAGCGAGAGAGATGAACAAAAGCATCTGTGGAGTGGTCAGGGCCAGCGGCAGCTTGTGTCGGAGGCTTTTTGAAGTTCAAACCACCCCCTCCTCCTCATCGTCCCCTCCCTAGTTCCTACCCCAAAGGCCTTCTCCCTCTTTCCTGCTCTATGGGAGAACCCACTGGCGACACACACACACACACACACACACACACACACACACACACTTCACTGCATGCTGCTGGTCCGAGAAATCATTACACGTTCCAGCAGCCGAGCTTCATCTTCAGTTCTTTTACAGCAAACCTAGTCGGAGATCACAAACTACCACATAAGATCCAGAGATACTAAGACACTTTTATCTCTTTAGCTATATGACCGAATAAGCATGCTTTTTTAAGCTTTAGAGTGACAAGATGAGAGAAAGACGAAACAGATGTCGCAGTTTGGCGGGAGTGAGGGAGTTAACAGGCTTTATTTTTCTCCCTCTTTTTAAACGTCTTCCGTATAAACAGATTTTGTTGCTACTTAAAGTGGGCTCAAAATTAAAGCATATCATTTTACACACATATTGCATGCATATTAGCAAGCCCCAGCTGCCAGTGTCCTATTCTTAAGAGCCATATGATTGAGTTAGGGGGCCGCGGTATCAGATAAGATTTAAGCCCGCGCTCCCTGCGTGCCTCCCTCCTCCCTTTGCATTTTACTGCTAACTTATTAAATGGAGAGAAATGACATTATTTTTCTGAGTGTATGTGTAATTATTGTCACACACCTGTGACTCCCGCCATCTTCAGCAGGGGGAAAGGAGGTGGTGGGAGAGGGGGTTGGGGGTAGTTAGGAAGCGACTGTGTGCGTGTGCGTGTGCATGTGTGTGTGTGTGAGAGAGTGACAGAGAGAGAGGGAAAAGAGCGAGATCTCATCTGGAGCAGCGGGAGTTCTCGTTTAAAAAAAAAAAGGAATCAGAGAGATTAAAAAACAGAGAGCTTGTTAATCAGATCGTCTCTGTCACTGGCAGTACACTGATATCCTAATGATTCGCACAGCGGCTCCTGCGTCGGAGTCTACTGATGAGCACGAGCCTCCCGTACCATCCACTCCAAACGCAACAGCCTTGCACTTTATTACTCCACACAGCGGCTCTTCAGCCTGAGGGTCGTGAAAGTCACTTTCGCCTCTCGGAAATCTGTCAAAACAGACTTTTCCGTTCACACACCAGCAACAAACGGTGCCATGCTGGCAGTTCTAACACCCAAACAACACGGCTCGTGGAAAACGTTGGATGTCGAGTGTGAGGCCGACTCTATTCTTCCACCCTCGTTTTTTCTTTCTTTCTTTTCCTGAAAAAAATGAGACCACCCTGAGAAGGGGAACATGTGAAATAGGGCTCGGAAGACAAAGGAAATTACCTATTAGAGAAGGAGAAATGATCTTTCTTTGCCCTCGCTCCAAAACGTGACTCACAATGTTGTAATTGTTTACCTTTGACATCGGCCATAATTCTTTTCTGTAACAGAATATTTCAACATCTCTCCTCCGTCTCTCTCTCGCTCCTTCTCTCTCTCTCTCTCTCTCTCGCTCTCTCTCTCTCCCCCCTAAACACATCAAGGCCTCAAATGTCGTCAAGCCTGAATGTGTTCCATCTTGACGCCCACCGCTTGCCTGTCACACTCACGGTCACCCACTCTTCTCCCTTTTTCCCCCCGTCTGATGAGACACTGGGTCACTTAAAACGTGACCCGCTCTCTTTTTCACCGTCTCGTGTAAATACATCTATCGTTTCTCCTCTTGCGCCGACACTCTGGGAGCGGTCGTGAAAAAGAGCTAATCACAGCTAGTCATGAGGCTTTACACTGTCAGTCCTGCTTTCCTGGGCTGATCTAAAAACGTGGAAATAGCAGTGATTTTGTGTGTGTGTGTGTGTGTGTGTGTGTGTGTGTGTATGTGCATGTGTGTGTGTAATGCTTTAATAGAAAACAGATGGCCACAGATGTAGGGCCACGCCGAGCCTGGTGACATGTCTTTAATATTTTAGAGTGGTCTTGCTGTAAATGTAGAAGCAGCTGTTTCCTCCCGTTGTAAATTTGGAGTTTTTAATTCATGATTGACAGCTATTGGATTTACTGTAAATTACAGAAATGAATATGGAAGCGATGGAACAAAGCTGGGTTGGGTATGTGTGTGTGTGTGGTGGAAGGGAGGTGTATTTTACGTCGTTCATCGGCCGAATGGATTTATCACCACCTAAACATGAGGAGTTATTTTCTTTGACTTTTTTTGTTCCCCGCTAAAGTGTAATTCTGTTTAAACACAGAGCTGTCTCTCCAACTCCAGATATATGCTGATATTTAAACGTACATGAATATTAACGTGAAAAATGCAGACGGAGGATGAAGTGAGGAGGAGGAGGAGGAGGAGAAGGAGGAGGGGGGTGATTGCTAAAAGAGTTCTATTTCCATGTGTTTGTTTAGCTGCTGTTCGTTTAGTTTTAATGTCAGCCGCAAGTACAGCTCCCTTGACGCTTATGGTAGAGGTGATTGTCATCAATTCGCATCTTGGCATTTAAACCACCTGCTTCAAATACACATATTTGAAATGCAAATAAACTGCATATGCCCAGACAAATTAAAAAACGGGGCGAGTAAACACTTTTGAAGTCATAACTTTCGCTCTGGTTTTTTTTTGCAGCGGGGAGTTGCACTGTCAAACGTTCTTTTCGTTGAAAAGGCAATACCAGGAAGATAACGCTTCTCAAAGCAAACCTGCTTAATGCTAAATGATTATATATTTATTTGTGGGTTTGTTCACTAGGCATGAGGAGTGCTTATGTTATTTTTTTTTATTTTTATTTTTTTTTTTGTCTTACCCACTTGGGCGTTTTCCATTAAGCAGCTCTTCTGCAGAAGAGAATGCAGTGCATTTCATCCTGCCTCACTCTTTGCTGTTACTCAAACATCAATAGCCATATGTCTTCTTTAGCACTGACCCTCTTTCATATCGATATTTGTATATGATCAGTACTTTTCTTCTCCATGCTTTGTCTCCTCGCATTAGCTCCAAGGTGTATTATCCAATACTGCTGTCTCTGCATTAAAAAAAAAAAAAAAAATCTTATGATGGACCCCCCCCCCCCATCCTCCCCCCCACCCTTCACCAATCCCCAATCCCCAGTCTCTCAGTCCCACAGGCCAATCTATGGCATTAGGTTGGACAGCTTTTTAATGAGCCAAGCGCATCATTTTTCATAAAGTGTCTATTTGGACATTATCATGTTGCGCTAACCGAATCAAGGCGTAGCACATATCTAAGTTCTCTCTTTTTTTATTTTGTCTATTTCCGTCTAGACGGGCGTGTAAGTGAATATACTGATAAGAGCATTTTAATCAGGCAGATGGGCAGCTAAAATGTGTCTCCTGCACTGTCTCATCACCATCATCATCATCCTCATCAACATCAGCAGCAGCATAAGGACAATCATCATCATCATTACCGTCATCATCATCCTCCTCATTGATGAAGTGACAGTGGTTTTGAGATAAGAGTTTGTTAAATCGCCTCCATCGAAAAACAGCTACAGAGGCAAAACTTCCAACCCGCTGTTTTTCCCCTTCATCTCTCCGTGCACTCACTTTTCATAAAAAAAAGTTGCTGAATGTTATTTTTCTTCCAAATTAATGAGAAGCTTTCTGTCACATGGAGAAGACATGAATGATAGGGAGAAAATGGGCTCACGTGAAAAATGCTTCATTAGAGTCATAGACACCCTCCTAAACCTAGATATACTGTAGATACACACCTATACACACATGTATAGCAAATTCACAAACCTTGCCGAGTATTGATTTGAGTGAGATGTGTATTTTTGCCGGTCGAGACATGGTGTGGACAAGTGAGGGTTCTCCCCGAGAATCACCTGTCACTCGGCTTAACAAGTGTCTCGTCAAGCACCTGCAACATCCCGCGCATCATCAACGCTTTACCGCTAGCGTTCACGCGCTTGTCAAGCACAAGTAGACAGAAGCCCTGACGAGGTGTTACCTAATTGTGTTTTAAAAAGCGACGACACCTCGTCTTTCTGTTTCTCTCTCTCTCTCTCTCTCTCTCTCTCTATCTCTCTCTCTCTCTCTTTTACTTTCTCTTCCTCTTCCCTCTATGACACCTCTCCTAATGCAATTAAACATTATGAAAAACAAGACATGGTGGAGTGTTGAAAGGGTGGGCGTTGTTTGACTAAGGTGGTGGTGGTGCTGGGGGGGTGGGTAGTAGAGAGATGGGTGGGGGGGGGTTGGCTACCTGCAGAGTACAGGCATTCAAATGAAACCATAATAAGAGCATCAGAACAGAAGAGCATTGTCTCTGAGATGACAACGCTGTTAAAGAATAAGTCAGGTAATTAAAAACGCACTCCGTGTTTTGTCAAAGTGGTCATAATTGTTTAAGTCTCTGCCCTTTTTTTTCTCTGTCCTCCCTCACCGTCAATGCAAATAATGATTGTGGGGGGAAAAAAGCCAACTAAACAACAATGGGGGGGGGATCAATCAAATCGTAGAAACGAAAAGTTGTTCTGTTCTCAAGGACATCAAGTTCTCAGCATACTGCTGGAACTGTCCAGCAGAGGAAAAAAAATAAAAAGAGACATAACTTGGATGAGATGCTGATGAGAAGGGAGGGGAATGTGGAGGGGAAAGACAGAAATAAACCAAACTCCCATCTGATGACCAGCTTGTCTATAATACTGAATCCCTTCACCGTGCCAAGATGCGAGAACAGGATAAGTCTAGATCGGAAAGATCTGATGGCAGTCTCAGGCCTGTGAGCAAGAGATCACCACTTTCTTCCACGCCAAATCAGTTCTGCTACCTGCCCACACAAAAGCCCTTTCCAAACGGATAAAAGCTTCGAGCATAAAATCATGCTTGAAAAAGATACATGGCAAATATTCATGGCATTCATCTTATCCCCCCACCCCCACCCCTCGTGAAAAAATGGGGGAAAAAACTGCAGGACAGATGATGTGGCCATCTTGAGATCGTTTGTCAACTGTCAGCCTGGGTTGACCTTGCAAAAAACAAACAGGGAGCATGGTGGCAGCGCTCGTCTTCATGGTGAGGAAGAGGGAAGAGAGAGTGCTCTTGTTTTTACTAATAAAGAGACATTTTGCCGTCCATTTGCCGCGCCAGTTAAAAGTGCAACAAACATGGAAATCCGTTACAGGCAGCTACTTCAAAAGTGTGACCAATCCTTGTGCAGTCAATTAGGGACTGGCAACTGAGGACGCTGTTTGTCTGCTGATGGACAGAAGAGACTTTGCCGGTTTGCCTTTCTGTCCTGTAGATTTTTAGGACAGGATATGTACTTGGATTTCTGTATTTACCAAAGCATTAACATACTATCTGTTTATTCTGTATTTAAGACATTACGGAATGTATCTGTTGTGGAAACAAAATGACTGACAGAAGGACGGTCAGGTTGTGTGATGTGTATTAAAAATGATTAATCTTAAATGATAGTGTTAATCCACTGCTTGAAAGCCCACTAACCTTTATTTAATCTAACCAGGTCCAGTAAAAACTATCAATTATAAAGCTAAGGAAAGTTCTGGAAAGTGTAGGGTGCTACGGCTGATTTTACAAGAACTGCTGCCCACTGAATTCTGCAGGAAATTCATCATCACCGAGCAGCTCGCTTTTCCAGGGTACGTAATTAAATAGCAATGAGTTTTCCAAACAAAGTGGAACAAGGACGATATGAATAATAAACACTCATTTATTCTTTAATATAATAATGATAATAATAATAATAATAATAATAATCATCATCATCATCATCATTATTACTATTATTACTACTACTACTACTTCTACTACTACTACTACAGAAACAGCAACAACAACAGCAATAATAACAAATTATTTATTTATTTATTTATCTATCTATCTATTTACTTATTTATTTTCTCAGTAATGGAAGCGCTTCACATTAGCATTGCCTGTAAATTGAAGCAGTGATGAAACATATGGCTAAATGCAGTCGTCAGATTTCTTCATAAATATTTCATTCATATTTCCTGTTTGTGCGAGTGGCGCTGTGAATGTGTGTGTGTGTGTGTGTGTGTGTGTCCACTGTTTTTCTCCCCTTTTCTCTTCATAATTAAATCTCATTAGATTTCCTATGAAACTGATAATCATACCAGTAAATTGCTCTCAGATTTGTCTTTTCCGATAAAAGCAAAAAATAAAGTAGGAAAATAGCTCCGGATTCAAAAGCAGGAGAAACTGGTAAAAGGAGAAATTTCAGCATTAACAACCATTAACAAGATCAGCAATCTTTCAGCCTCAAATTGATCAGACATCTTTGTGTGTTTAGGAGCCAGTGTTCTGTTACACTGCAAGTTTGGATTTGTTGTGTTTGTTTGTGGATCTCTCTCTCTCTCTCTCTCTCTCTCTCTCTCTCTCCAGTTATTAGGTCTGAGTACATACAAAAGGGCTACTGTTAGAGATAGCTAAAACGGAGGCAGTTACTGTACCTTTCAAAACTAATATGTAACCATATCTGTTTTAAAAGGACGATTCATATTACTGTGAAAGCAAGGGGAAAGTTGTTCCCATCTCTAGGAAGCTTTAGGAAACTCGACTCTTGCCCTAATGGCCCTCAATTAGAAGGTGGCCTTTTGTCACATCACATTAAAAAAAAGGCACATTAAATTTTTGCAGTGATGTAAAACATCTTCAGCTTGCTTGACAGCACAATGGTGCTTATTGTTCTTTATGGTCGCCACGGCGACTCAAAGGTCATTTTGTACATGACTCGGCGGACAAGGGCAGTGCTGAATGAAAATTAGGTTATATGTGATCAACTAAGTTATTAATCAGATTAAAATGGATCTTCTTTGCTTCCTATTTACAAGCCCTGAGAGAAAGAAGGGGGAAACATTGAGAAAGAGAACAGCGAGAGCAGAGAGACAAGAGCATTTTGTTTACTAAAGGAGCAGAAAGAACAGCGTTTATGAAAAATCTGATCATTTCTACAAGAAATTCTGTATGTGTGTGGATCTTAAAGCATCTGTGTCCTTGCAGTGTCGCCTCATCCAGGTAACCTTTTCTAATCCTGATTAAATTACTGCAATTAGAACGAGAGCTCCCCCACCTCCCCGCATATTTCCCTAATAAACAATGCACCGTTCTAAATCCAGTCGACAGGATTTGCATGGAACAATGAGCGAGTGTGTGCTATTTATTGCCATCTCTACAGAAAAATTAAGTGCATTTTTAACAGCTAATGGTATAATGTTTTTTGGCTTATTTCTATATGCATCCCCCCCAGCCCCCCTCCCCAACCCGCTCTGTTCTTTGGAGGAACTTTTATTCCCTCTTCTCCGTTTGATGTTTAAATCAAACACAGCTTATTGGACCAGCTCTTCCTTTTCACAGCAGCCTGTACACGGAAGCGCAAGGCACATTTGTCTGTAATTGCTGCGCTACTTCGCGAAACACACTCCTGCCACCGCTGCCTTGGCTCCGGCATACTGTTTGTTTTGTTTTATTAACTTTGCAGCGTTGTGTGCCATTGATGTGGAATAAAAGGCAAAATAAAAGTTGACATAGTTGCGTTATTTTTTTTTTTTAGACTATGTTCCTGCACTCGTGCCTTCTCTGCACATTGAAGTCAGGGCATATTCGCTCATTACTGTTTGGCGTGTGGGGTGTGCAAGTATGATTATATTGTGTGTGTGTGTGTGTGTGTGTGTGTGTGTGTGTGTGTGTGTGTTTGAGTATGTGTGCATGTTCCAGGTGTACCTGTGCACCGGCAAGGAGCGTTATTTTATCAGAACAAGCCCTCTGAGACTGCTTCCTTAGATCTGAGCGTGCCTGGGGAGGGAGCTGCAGAGCTAAAAAGGAAGATCTCAGACTGAAAAGAAAAAAAAAAGTGCGGTTCCAGCTGTGGGAAAAACAAACTCGGAAATACGAGCAGCTAAATTACAATCACAAGCATGTTGGGTCAGAAGGTCAGTCTATTAAATACTAACTCTAATGCATTCAGATTGAAGTGCTCACACACACACACATTTATATATACATATATACAGCATGCTACTGTATGATTAGAGTACCAGTGAGAATATTTTCTATTCCCACCTCCCAAGGCTTCCGAAAAGCCACGTCTTTTTTTTTCCTCCTCTAATATCATGAATAGCATAATTGTTTTGCTGTCATTAGCATTGAATACTCCTTTTCCTTTCTTTTCAGGGTGGAACCCGATACTTTATTCATCCCTTTTTTGTCCCTGACAGAAATGATGAAGCCTACATCATCAAGGTATTAGACAGAGTGCGAGAGAGAAAGAGATGAAGATTATGAGGCCTTTTCAAAGGCTTTCACCGCCCCAGCAGAAGCTGATATCAGGGGAAATTAGCAAGGGAAAATATTTTTAGAGCTTGCACAGCTGCAGAGGGAGAGCAACAGGTACCATCCAGTGGGCTTGACAACAGCGATTACAATTAATTGCTCTTTGGAAGTAGTATTTGCTCGACTGAGTGACAAGGTGTTAATTCACCTTGGTGCGAGTTAAAGCGGTAATACTGAACATGTGAAATAACGCCTTGCCTGCACCCAACAATCCTGCAGAAAGTGAGGAGAAGAAAGGTCCAAACACTGTCTGTCGCTTTGGAGAACCAGAGAGAGAGAGAGAGAGAGAGAGAGAGAGGGAGAGAGGGAGAGAGAGAGAGAGCGAGAGAGAGCAAGAGAGCGAAAGAGAGAGAGCGAGAGAGAGAGCAAGAGAGAGAGTGAGAGAGAGAAAGAGCAAGAGAGACAAAGAGAGTGAGAGAGAGCGATAGAGAGAGCGAGAGCGAGAGAGCGAAAGAGAGAGAGTGAGAGAGAGGGCAAGAGAGAGAGAGAGAGAGAGAGAGAGAGAGAAAGAGTAAGAGAGAGAGCGATAGAGAGAGAGAGCGAGAGAGCGAAAGAGAGAGAGTGAGAGAGAGGGCAAGAGAGAGAGAGTGAGAGTGAGAAAGAGTAAGAGAGAGAAAGAGAGTGACAGAGAGAGAGAGAGCGAAAGAGAGAGAGAGGGAGAGAGAGAGCGAGAGAGAGGAAGCGGGATGTGTTTCCTCTGGTAGTGTACTCTATGAAAGTAGAGGCGTGTGATCTGCAGAGAGGAGCCTGATGTGTCTTGTCAGGTTGGCTTTAGACTACAATTGACAAGTTGTGTTTGTAGCACAAAATTCTGCTCTAAGTCTGGTAGTGTCTTTACAAATAAACATAGATAGGAGACACTACGGATAATGATCCAAGTTACCATTTCTGAACAGTATAAAAAAAAACAAACAAACTACATGTTATTCTGCAGATAAGGTATAATTTTACCCCAAAATATCCTCAAATATTAGGACTGATATACATAAATAAATTTTTTTAAAAGGTTTTTTTTTTTAAACTTGTTTTTATCTACAAATACATCCATCCATTTTGTGTAACGCTTTACCTACACAGTGTTGCGGGGATCCTGGAGCCTATCCCAGGGGACTCGGGGCACAAGGCGAGGGACACCCTGGACGGGGTGCTAACCCATCACAGGGCACTACCAATACATATTTGACTCTATTTTATGAATTACATTTTTTTTTTTGCTAGCTCAAGACTCCTTGCCAGAAAAAAAAACAACATTCAAATAAATATAATGCCCCACATTTATGTGTGTAACATTTCTGTAGCTATATTATGCATTGCATTCATATTAATCCATATAACTGAATGCATCTGAAGATCGTGTTTTACCCTGCGAACAACTGCGCTATGAGCTATAAAAGTCCTCTAGCATCCTGAAGTTACATAAAATAAACGATGTCATGTTTTAGTAGACAGAATGGAAATACATGCGGAACTCTCACTTCTGAAGATGTTTACCATGTTTCAATTGTTCTCCACTACACCCCTACACAGGCTACTCCAACACTTTTAGAATCTGTCTGTCCCAAGCCCAGTACAGACTTCTAACAGAAAAAAAGATGAAGATAAAAAAATTATTGGGATCTCTTCATAGCGCACACACAAGGAAACTTATGTAGATATACACTGACTGACCCTCAGGCTGTACACATCATCAGTGTGCGCCAGGCAGAGTGGCCCGTGTCTCTGCAGTAGGCCGAGCAGTGGCTGTGTGGATGCTAGCATGCTAGCGCGAGCCATATTACAGCTAATTAGCCACCTGATGAGGACACTATTACTAGCAATTACCAAGTTGAATCCTAGCACTGCGTTTAAAATCGTCGTATTTCTTTTCACCGCGAGTGAAGATGACAGCGAGTAGCGAACGGAAACTAAAAACGACGACAAGGGAATCAAAAGATATCTGTTTTGACTCTGCTCTCTCTCGCACTAACAGCTTTACTAGTCTGTGAATTAGGAGACGGTAGTAATTACTTGGTAGCAAATTGAGAAAGCCATTAAGATGACAAGAGGCAATAATGCAATTGTGTGTTTGTGTGTATAATTCAATTTGTATACCTGTGGGGTTCTTCCCTTTACACGCTTACTGTATAGTATGGTATGGAACGTGATATTTGTTGCTGAGATACTGGAAAGGTATTGAATTTACGATCATGTGACACAGGAAACAAGTGATTATGATGTGTGCATTTCTTAAATGGTCTTAGGAGTGTCTTTAGCTAGCCAGTCCATTCATTCGTTCTAGTGAACTGCACATGGGGATATTTAGTATGTATATAGGGGTGCTGGGGTGCATGCACACGTCTGTACACACTACATGCCTCTTTATTCTTACTTCTAGGTGCAAGGAGAGAGTACAGGAGAATCTAATGCTTCATCTGATCCTTTGCATCCATGAACACACTCATCCCCGTGCAGGCGCCATATGTTTTTAATTATCATAAAGTACCTGTTCAGAAGGACACACACATACACACACACACACACACACACATATGAGCCTTTTAGTATTGTGAACTGGGTACTGTAAAGAGAAAGAGAGAGATAAACAGAGAGATAGAGAGAGAGAGACAGCGAGAGAGAGGAGTCAGTGGCTGACAGGAATGCAGAAAACAGACCACCGTCTCTGACCTGAACCAGACTGGGTTCATGACCCTCCCAGGGAGAGACCTGGATCTTACAGCCTCCTGACAGTGATAATTGGCCACTAGTGACATGAACATCACTTACAAGTAAGGAGACAACTAACCACCGACCCCCCTCTGCTTCTAAACACACACACACACACACATTCACAGAGATACACTATGTACTGGCAAGCAGACTGGCAGATTCGGGAAGCAACAAAATGCCACAAATTCCTTCAGTACATTTACGCTTCTGTGGTTTTCTGCGTTTCCTTTTTATTTATTTTTTTCTCTTCAGAGTCATTTGTCGGCTTGACAAATGCTGTGGATTTACTGTCTCATTTCTAGTGCCTGAGCTTTGCACTTGAACTTAGTAAGTGTGCAATGATGTGTTCAGAGGCCACTGAAGATTGATCAACCCGTGGGGAGATTATTGTCTTTAAAAAAAAAGAAAAAGAAAAAAAAAGGAGGGAGTGAAAAGAAAAGGATCCTTTGTGTCGCCACTGATCTCGTTCTGTCATTCTCATGCTTTCCCTGCTGTATATTAATGCATCCTTTTCTGTGTCCCTCACTTCCTGCGTGTCTGTCTTCCCTTACATCTCTGCTAACTCTCTCTCTTTTTACATGACTTATTTCTTCTCTTATGACTTGCTGCCTCTGCTTCCATCTCTGTCTTTCTCTATCGTTCACTGCTCATCTGTTTCTCCTCGAGCGAGCTGGAGAGAATGGGGACAGGGTTCACAGCCTTTCCACCAGGGGGTGTCATGGCCTTATGAACTAGGATGACATGGGAGAAGAAAGGCCCATAGACACAACCTGAGCCCTCTTTCTCTGTCTTTCTCTGTTTCTGCTAAAGCTCAAGGAATGTCTTGACTGGGTGGTAAAAGTGGCTGAAGGGTGGCAGCCTCACAGCTCCTAGCGGTAAACATCTGAAAGCGGCACTCTGATGCACAAACCAAGAGCTCACACTCTGTAAAAGTAGCCAGTGCTTATGCCACAGCATGCCACCATAAATACCCTAAAGCCAGTGAGTCTCCTGCCCCATCACCTCCACTTAGCCCTGATCTCACAGAGGCTGAGTACAGCCCGTGTATCAATAAACTCTTCCCACACACACACACACACACACACAAGCACACACACATACTCAAAGTGGAGGCATTTTTCACCGTGCCTAATGGAGCCGCAGAGGGCGAATCGAGATAACCATTTACCTAGCAATCAACAACAACAGCAGCAATGACAACGACAACAACAACAACATCGGCTGCGGCCCGAGGACAGAGTGGCCTGGAGAGCTTCGAGACACAAGAGGGATGGAGTGACAGAGAGTAAACAGAAACACGAGAGAACACCAATGATCTCATCTCTACCTCTCTCGCTCCCACTCTGCTTTGCCCCTGAGTGCCACTTCACCATAACTATAAGAGATCCTTTCTCTTATCCACTGTTGGTTGGTTTTTCCGGACGCAAATTAAGCCTAGGCCCGGACTAAATTTCACAGTCAATGGAGTTCCCATTAGAAATCTGTTTAAGTAAAGAGCTGGGCTAAATCTGAGCCCTATCCTGTTATAGCCAGTGTGGGATGTGTAACAGCTTCACAAGTATTTGGAAAGGAATTCGATCTCATGTTGAAAATATATTTTTTTTCAAATCTCATTTTTAATCTTGATTGAATCGTATGTACTGTGATTATTTCAGAAAGCACATACTGTATAATATTGAATGGTGCAAAAAGTTGCACTCTAATTAACAAGTACAACACGTAAAATACGTATAAGTAAATAGTACATGTAAAAATATTTTTTTCCATACTACTATTATGAATTATGTTTTGTGTAAAATAAATATATATGAAATAAAACAATGTCTTACAATAAACAAGAGCAGTAACAACAACAACAACAACAACAACAATAATAATAATAATAATAATAATAATGTACAGCAACAACAATAATAATAATAATAATATTTATTATTATTATTAGCAGTAGTAGTAGTAGTAGTAGTATAATTTCTTAATGATTTGATTGATAATAATTAATAATTAATACATAATTAATCATTTATTTTAAAATATTATTAATTTTTTTGTTTTAGTAAATGGAATGTTAATATTGTGATTGTGCATCACACTTACAAATTTATCTTAGGCTCCATTCATTGATTTGGGAAATATGACGATATGTGTCATTCTAAAACTACATAATGCTACCTCTACAACATCAACCATATTGTATTCTGTATAATAAATAAGGCTCTATACTAAAACCATTTGAAAATACTGTAGCGTCCGAGATTGCTGATGTGAAATATGCACTGTGTCTTATTTTAGCCTCCACATTTGGAGCTGTACAATATACAATGTATACATAACGATATAGCACTGACACAACTGGGTATTGATTATACGATAGGCTTACACAAGCACCCCAGCACAATGGAACACAGCCATTAAGAGATCTCCACAATACATGTCTAATCGACCAGACCACAAATAGGCCAAGATCATAGAGAAGTCAGCGCCAAGCTGCAGACATTCTTTTGATTAATATGCCTCATGCTACATATGAGATGGTGTTAACAAACACTATCATCTGAATAGCAACTTACACAAAATCTATGCGGATTATTGGATGCATAGTACACAGTATGCTTTGTTGAAGACAATATAATATGTGCGGATCAGAGATCAGTGTCTTTATCAGTGTCACAAAATGCAAATTTACATTATATGTATAAAACTGCATATGTGTGTGTGTGTGTGTGTGTATATATGTATATATATATATATATATATATATATATATATATATATATATATATACCCTTGGTAAATATGAGCAAAGAAGGCCGTGACAATTTGTCTTTATTGTTTATCCTTTTGATCTTTTGTTAAAAAAATATCACAAACATACTCTGCTCTCATGGATATCGATCAATTAGAAACACAACACTGGTTTATTTATTTTTTTTATCATTGTTAAATATAGGTGTGCAACTATTATTGGCACCCCATGAATTCATATAAGTATATTCCAATTGATATTTTACATTTTCTAGTACACCTGGGTGAAATTGTTTAACCATGACATCCTGTTTCACAGGGGAATAAATATGTGGTAACACACAGGCCAAATTCCCTTAGTCGTTCATAACAATGGGTAAGACCAAGGAACATAGCTGTGATGTGCAGCAAAAGGTGGTTGAACTTCACCAAATGGGAAGTGGCTATAAGAAAATAGCATGAGCATTGAAAATGCCCATTTTCACCATCAGGGAAATAATTAAAAAGTCCCAGTCAACTGGAAATGTTATGAATCAACCTGGAAGAGGACGTGTGTCTATATCGTCTCAACGCACTGTGAAGAGGATGGTTCGAGTGGCCAAGAGATCTCCACGGGTCACAGCTGGAGAACTGCAGAAGTTAGTTGCATATCGGGGTCAGAAAGTCTCCAGAACTACAATCCGAAGTCACCTACATTGTCACAAGTTGTTTGGAAGGGTTTCAAGAAAAAAGCCTCTACTCTCATCCAAAAACATATGGAAAAGTACCTCATGCCCACAGTTAAATATGGTGGTGGCTCTTTAATGTTTTGGGGCTGTTTTTCTGCATCATGGACTCTATCAAATATCAACAGATATTAAATGAAAACCTGACTGCCTCTGCCAGAAAGCTTAAAATGGGCCTTGGTTGGATCTTCCAACAGGACAATGATCCAAAACATACATGAAAATCAACACAAAAATGGTTTACTGACCACAAAATCAAGGTTCTGCCATGTTCATCCCAGTCCCCTGACTTGAAACCCATAGAAAACCTGTGGGGTGAACTGAAGAGGACAGTCAACCAGCGTGGACCTCGAAATTAGAAGGATCTGGGGAGATTCTGTATGGAGGAATGGTCTCAGATCCCTCACCATGTATTCTCCAACCTCATCAGGCATTATAGGAGAAGACTTGAAGACTCAGAGCTGTTATCTTGGCAAAGGGAGGTAACACAAAGTATTGACTAAAAGGGTGTCAATAATTGTTGCACACCTATATTTAACAAAGATATTCTGTTGGATAACCTGTGTTTTGTTTGCAATTATTTGATATCCATGAGAGCAGCAATTATATATATATATATATATATATATATATATATATATAAAACCAGCTCTTAAATGTAATAATATAAAGAAAAAACATGTTCCAGTCTAGTTCAGGAATAGGCATGCAGAATTTCAAATATTAATGGTTTCTGCTCAATTTGCATGCAAACGTATTGCAAGCCCACTTCAGCTAATCACATAATCACATTTTGCCTGATTTTAATTGAATTTTGGGCAGGGGAAAGATGGGTCAGTATTCATGACCCATCTTATCTACAATATATAGTATCTGCACGTGGTCCATTAATATACAGTCTAAAGAACTGATGTGATCATTTTCCTTTTTTGTACTCTTTATTAAATATATACTTACTCTTTATATTGATTTTAATGCTTGTGGATTGTGTAAGTGCAATGGTTGTTGGTCAGTATTAAATGGCTATTGAGTGTATTGCCTACACTTACACTGTTGTGGTCTGGAGAGAATTATGTCAGGGGTATTGTTATCTGAATGAAAGAGTATAGTAAGAAAAGTGAGTAGTCTTTCTGAAGGTGGATATGGCACACTCTCTCTTTATTCCTTTCCTTTCACAACTGCTAACACAATTCCACGCCTCGTAGAAATGAATCAAGTGTGCTGTTTCTATTTTCCTGTCCTTCAATGCTTATACTGTATATATTCCTCAGATATGCCTACACTGTATCTCAGTGCACGTCACCACCACACGTGCTTCCAGCCACAAGCATCAAGCAGGGTGAGTCAAGCTCGAAAAATGCCTAACAAAAAAACTTTTGTCTTAGAGACAAAGCCTTATCTTGAAAGGTCAGTCTCTTGCCATTGCAGCAGTAGAACAGTGCGTCACGAGGGCATTTTTTTAATGTCTTTTGATTAAAGGCGGATATTACAAAATGAGACATTCACCAGACGGACAAAAAAAAAAACTAGCATTCATTTTCAGCCCAGTGAATGACCTCCTGTGAATATTAAAAATGCAACAGGTTCCTTCATGACAGACATATTTTCCATAATTGAAAGGTCAAACGGAGCATTAATTGTTAATGTAAACTGTTTAGGCGGAAGAAAACGAAACGCACACCACTCCATGCCACTGCTTCCCTTTCTACTGTACTCATTCGACATGAGAGACAACACTGACCTATCCAGGCTCAGTACTTTCCACATACTGTAATTTGCGCTGAATGAAGAGATCCTTTCCCTTTTGTGCACAATAGAGAGATGCTATTTCTCCAATCACTGTTTTCATCTGTGTTTTTTGTATAAAATGACTCTTTAGCCCCGTGTGTAGTTCAATTGCTGACTCAAAATCCCTACCACTTCCACTGACGTGAGCGTGAGTGATTCACTTTTGCTCGATATGAGTGTTAAACAGTGGCCCAAATGTCACAGAATCAAACTACATATGGACTGCACTTACATATACTCCCCCAATCAAAACAGATCTAATAAAGAACAATACCAGGATAATCGCTCTGGTTCCGCCTTATATCATACTCGCTGTTGATTAATTCCTGTTTACTAATCAAGCATAATACACAATGCCTGAGCAAAGTGCAGTATCTTAAACAAACCATGCGAGTGTTCAGAATTAAAAGAACAGAAAGTATTAAGACATATTTGTTCAAATAAAGCTGCTTAATCAAACAAGTCTGTTAAAAATGCGATTGGCTTTCTTTTCCTCTCCTTAATCTTACATCTATTTGCAGTAAGATTGTTTTCCTTGGAGCAAAAATAAAATGTCTGCCTTGCTCCTCTGTGTTTGCAGACTGGAGGCAATAACACTAATGTAAAGCTTCTAAACTAAAAGCATGTGTCTCAACACTCGGTTTGAAAATTAGACTCTGCTCTTGATAAATAATATATTAAGACAGAGAGCAAAATGGAATATACATACATTATATTGGCAGACAGTTTTATTTCGGCAAAATGAATAGCATTAACTGCTAGAAATACCTTCCTGATATTTGAGGGGGAAAAGAAATACCCAGAAGCAAAATTCAACGAGCTGTAGCACTCGCTTGCCTTAAACTACTTCATACTGACCTGCACTACAAGTTCAATTCTCGGAGTATTTTTTCATTTGCAGTTTTATATCGCTGAAATGTCTAAAAGGGGCACAGTGAAACACGGTAGTCTCAAAGAGCTCTAGTAACGTTCACAGAGTCATGAAAGCTGACAGTTCATTTTTCACAGGGCCATAGATCTTTGGCTCTTATAAAGTAATGGGCTTTGGGGAGAGGTCTTATGAAAGCTAAGAAAGTTAAGTGCTGTGTGCCAGGGATGACACAGGGAGCGGAGGTCCTGCTCTGCTCTAACACAGACACCCTTAATCCCAGTTATGAGAGGAATGGAGGGAAAGAAAGGGGCTGCGGACTGGGTAATATAAAATAGTAATAAAGATTAATCTATTGCTGGTTGTCGACTAGATGGTCTCGAACCTTGCTTGAAATTAGGTTGAATTCACTCAAAAGCAAATCTTGTGTTCCTACTGAGAGGGTATATTCTGGTGTGTTGGGATTAGAGGAGTGTTATTGCACATGAATTCTGTTTGTGAAATTGTACACTGTGAAAGCATATTAATGCAGTGTGGCTTTCAGGCTCAATTGTACTATAAAGAAACAACTGTGAGCATATAAATGAAGGTGTAGTGTTTCTTAATTTTGTAGTACACGTCAACATAAAAATAGTCAAAGGCTATAAAAGGTGGTGGCTCACTTACCAGAGGGGTCGGTTCTCTTCATGCTGGAGCTGCTTCCACCACCTCCTCCATTGGAGCTGCTGGACAGGCCTCCGTTGAAAGCTGCTAGGCTCTCAGAACTGTAGGCCCGTAGGACTGACAGCATGTTCATCTGGTGCTCCAGGTGAGCCTGCTCGGGCTTCAGCAGGCCTGGGGGACCATTGGCTGGAGAAATGAGACTCAGACCCGGCTGCTGCCACTGTTTCTCTAGGGTGGGTGGCTGGGGTGGAGATGGACCACGTCCCTGGGCACCCATGGATACCTTTGTTCGCTGAGCATCCTTCCTAGACAAGGGGGAGTCAGGATGCATTCTGATGGTCCTATGGTCTTCGTCTTCCATGTCTCTCACCTCCATATCTTCTTCCTCTTCTGCTTCTTCATCATCAGAGTGCGCCTGGTGCTCCGCAGAAGCAGGATTAGATGACTGCTCTTCGTGGGCTGCTTCATCATCTTCTGACTGACCTTCCCGCTCCTCACATGCCTCCATTTCAACACATGATGCTTTGTCACAGAGCTCATCCTGACCACCCAACTGACTGGCCGGATTTTCTTGCTGGTCCAAGAATCCAGCAGGACCCCTGGAGGAGCTATCATACATGGGGCTAAAGGACTTGTAAAAGTCGCTTGAGAAGGTTCCCATAGAGGCTCCATGTGGGTTCGGCTCCAGGTGGTTGGACCAACCAACTTGGTTCTTCAAGTCTCCAGATTCAGTCTCTCGATCTTTAAGGGACTCATGCAGATGGAGAAGGCCTGGAGGAGGTGCCAGACCAGAGCTGCCAGTGTGGGAAGATTCACCCAGTAGGTGTTCTTTAACTTCTTTGCCTTGGCCTGATTTGGTTTTACCCATGTGGTTGGCTTGCAGGTGAAGAGCCATCAACTCCACAGAGGCAGTGGTAAAGGAACAGAACAGACATCCATGCCAGGCTACATTGTCCTGGATGGTGAGAGACGCCCCAGGTAGGGTTCCTGCATCAGGCCTGACTGACAGATCCAGAGGCTCATACTGGGAGCGGATGCCCTCAGTTGGCTTGGTTTCAGAAGGGTTCTCTTCCTGGTTGGCATCATTGGCCCTCTTGATCTTGTGCTCTGTTCCCTCCAGGCCAAAGTGCTGACCATGTAGCTGATTCTCTCGTATTTCCTTCTCCTTCTTCATGGAATTCGGCACAAAACTATCCATGAAGGCCTGGAGAGAGCCCTGAAAGTTGACTCCATTCCCCATCATACTCTGGTAAGCCCGTCCCAGGTCTGAAAAACTGGCTGGGCTTTCGCCTCCAGTGGCTGGACCTTCAGGGGCCTTCATGCTCTCAGAGTTGGGCTCTGCTCCTAGTCCATGGCGGTCTCGCTCTCTCTCACGATCTCTCTCTCTGGGAGAGAGCATAGCAGGAGTGGCCCACTGTGTAAGCATCTGGCCTCCTCTAAAATCAAGGCTGGAGGGCATCATCCCTTTGAAGACCCCACGGAGAACATCAGGTCGTGCAAATATGCCACTGCCACTGTTGGTCTTGCTGTGGTCATCTTTGTGATCGGAGGATGGAGGGTGGTTGGCAGAGGAGGCATTGCCATTCTGACGCTCACGGTGGTGACGCTCAAGGTGATACTTCAGGGAAGCAGACTGAGTGCCAGCATAGTCACAATGAGGGCATCGGTAGGGCTTCTCACCTAGAGATGCCAAGACAGGTCAGAGATCAAGTAAGAATACCACAGAGTCAAATCTGAAGGAAATATAATTGTTGTGAACACCAAAAAGAGAGTATGGACAATGTCTAATAAGTGTCCCAGATCCCATCCACCACTCACTAGACACCAGCCAATCATTCCCTCTGGGAGGGTGACGGAGGAGGAGAGGGGTTTTTTTTTCCTTAATATAGGTCGATCCAGTTCCACCGAATGAGCTATCACTCATATCAGCACCATAAAAAACATTTCACCATATGGTGCTTTCAGTCCACTACAGAGATCATATTTTCAACTGACAACACAACTGCCTGGATGTTATCTCTGTTCATATAGGGGAGTACAAGCAAGTGGGGTCTGCTTGTAGCTATTCTATTTTGTTTCCTACATCTCACTTGGCCTTGTTCTTTGTCAGACCTCAACCTTGGGGGTGAGGTGGTGATTCCTTATACACTTTCTGTTTGGAATTTATCATACAGATAAATCAAGCTCTACAGAAGCTCTCCATTCCATAAAGAGTGTAAGCCTGACTGTTTAGCTCCAAAGTTTAATAGCAATATTATGAAATGCCTTCAGCTGCTATTGAACTGAATTCAAAAATCTTAAGTGTGCATATGTGCAGCATATGAACCTCCCTCTTAAAAGGCAGCTTTAGATCAACACGTGATGAATGTGGAGGGCGAAATGTGCTGTAAAATAAAGTATGCACAAAACACAATAGAATATGCAATAGAACATTTCAAAATGGGAGAATTACTTCAGTATCTTAATATCACATACATCCTGGCAGCAGTTATACAAAAAATTAAGCCATATTCTCACTTAATAAGCAATAAATCCCAGAATACAGGACTTGAGTTTTAGAGGTGCTGCAGTAATGCAGTTAAGAAAATGAGTGCAGAACCATGGAAAAAAGGCAAATATAAAAAGATGTTTGTCAAGTACTGTGTGCATATGTCTCTGTGTGTATATATAACTATAAAAGGTTTAGATTATACACATGGAAACAATTTTTATCTGAGAAAAAATGTTGCATTGTTACGCAAGACTGAACTGAATGATTTAAGTCTGGCTCTGTAGTAAATCATGGATATAATTAGCAAATGGCATACTGCTCAAGTAATTTATCATTATTTGGAGGGCACCATTCCAGAAAAAAAGAAAGACTCAAAGATCTACAGACCTACCGAACACAACTTACAAAAAAGGGTCACAAAAATACCACCTCAATACTTCATTGATAGAAGAGTTAAATGAGAGAGAGAGGGAGAGAAAAAGAGGGAAAAAAGAAAGGGAGAGTCATTTATTGCTTTACACTGGAGTGCGTGTGAGGCTTAAATTTAAAATAAACCATACAAGATGAGCTTTTAACCCAATAAGAGCTTATCCTCTGAGCAGGATAACAGGGACTTGGCCTGATTCAATAAGGAAATGTCCCTGATGCAAATGATCATTTTCAATTCCTTTAACTGGACAAAATGATATTCTGTGCCCAAAATTAGAGGCAAATTAGGGTGATCTGCTTTTCCCCTTTTATTCCTTCCACCCCAAGCTTGTGTTTTAATTCATGACGACGCTGAGGCTGTCACTTGTTAAAACACCATTATAAAGGGAGAAAAACAGAAATATGTGAATATTCTGCGCAATGTTACAATTAAAAACACTAGATAAATAATCAGCATTTATATAGGCAATAAGCAAGTGCTCTCTCTCTCTCTCTCTCTCTCTCTCTCTCTCTCTTCTCTGTGTGTGTGTGTGTGTGCGCACATGCATGGCGTGTTCTTTGTGCACCATTTGGACTCAGTAAGACATCTGCTCCATCATACGTCAGGGGCATGTGTGACATCTGGGGAATATACTGTATCCTGCCTTGCAACATTACACACAATTTACTGCTAAAGGTCATTATGTACCCGTTAATCCACTTTTAATTGATATCCGCACAAACAGCACAACCTCTGAAAAACATAATGGATCGCCAAGGCCCAGAGGTAGAGGAATGATTATTTTTCATCATTTAAGATGAGGAAAGGCGGAAAAATGTTTTTTTAAAAAAAAAGTTTTCTTTCCAAAGCTTTCGTTCACTGTTGATGGACTGTCTTAATAAAAATAGGGGAAAACACACATCAAATTGCCATCTGGTACTGTATGACAGACTTGATATAAATTACAGAAGCCTCTTGCTGAGAGTGGTACATATCATTTCAGAAGTTCATTTTGCCGGTTGCTCTTTCCACTTGAAGGAGTCCGGCTCAAACCGATTTCATCTGGATTTGTGCGATTTGTCACGACTCCATAGTAACCACGCAAATAAACACCCAGAGCCTCTACAGAAGGGCAATTAAAATAGTTAATAGATATTACATACTTTAAGATGGATTTCCATATGGGTTTATATAATGGTGAAAAGGCAGCCTGTATAGCGCAGAGACGGAGAGATCGACTGGTATGGAAAAATAACTGTCTTTTATGTTCGAGTTGTTTAGCTATGTTAAAGACATGGAGCCAAAAACATCAAGGTGCTCATGTTCTCTGTCAGTAAGTGTTGTTTAGTTTCTAAATTGTCCTTTACTGTAAGGGCCATTACTGCAGTTCATGCATTCATTTTAAAGACTTTCAGAGGAAAAAAAAGAAAGAAAAAAAGAGCAGAAATAATGTTTCTCCAGGTTAATATAACAAAATCAATATAATAAAACAGTATATAAAAATTTTAATTAATAAATAATAATAATAATAATAATAATAATAATAATAATAATAATAATGATAATAATAATAATAATAATAATAATAATAATGTCTACCATTGAATAAACTTTCTCTGGCACTGCTGTGGATCTCTGGACTGTCTGACCTTTGTAATTTACAGTACTTATGGTTTGGAACGGTAGCAGCTGACCACACACCAGTGCTTAATCACTTTCATTCTCCTGAGTAAACTTTCAAAATACTTGATACGACCATAAAACTCCAAAATTCCATCCACGGGTGTAAGCCAAGCCTTTTTGCCTCTTCTTGACTGTCTGAAAGGACTTGTACAGCTTTGTACAAGCTAGGACAAGGTGACTTGACACAGGCAACGGCCGTCATTTCACCGTCCCTTTTTAAATAAAGGTGATTCGGTCAATGCACGAGTTCTTCTGTGCCCTCAAGTTATGTGGAGCCGTTGTCAGGAGCGAGGACCTTTTTATTTTTTACCCACAGCTGCTTACTGCTAAATAGTGCCTTGTCCAGAAGGGGACAATCTGTGTCTCTAATTGCTGTCACTGAAGCCTAGATTCATTATGTGACTTTCCCATTAAAATGTGAGCATTAATTTGTATAATGAAATATCACCCACTGCAGTGTTCATTAGCTGTGGCCCCACACTGTATGCCGCACAATGTTAGCTACCTAGCAAACTGTGCTTAATTTCACTAATGGATATTTTCCCACTCACTGTTGGAGAGGAAATTAATACTGTAACATTAGCTCTTTAACTTTTGAAGAAATTTAAATTCACTTCATTCCTTTCAAGCCAGCGTTATAGAGTCATTAATCTAACATTGTGTTGCACAATGCCTTGGTCCTCTTAGTAAGCAATGCCATTATGATGGGCAAACGCCGTACGGTCTGAGGGTCATCTGCATTGTGCTTTGTATCATCTGCATGTCTGATTCTTTTAAATCAAGGAGGGATGTTTGTCTAATGTCCGCGGCTTTGTTCCCAACCCTGATTAGGAGGGAGGAATTTGGGCTGCAGAAGGCTGCAGGGTGGTTGTTACCTGCTTATCTAAAGATCAGATTCATCACTCGAACAGGTCGTGAAAATGATTTAACGCTTCAGCCAGGATGTTTTGGGAATCAATTCTTTTTTAGGATTTTACAGGAGATTTATGGTGTAAGTGTGGGTCGCTGATTTGTTCATGCTAAAAGATTTCAGCTGTTGTTGTTTAACTAAGAGATCGAATTATTTTGATCTTCAGTTCACAGTATGTCAGTTGCGTGGCGTGTCATTAATCACATCACATGCATAGCTATTTAGATTTCCAAAAAATCCTTTTTTTGTGGTAATAATTCACTCTAAACTCGGACCATAAGGGTGAAACCTTTATTACAATTTTATATCCAACGTGGCTCACACATCTTGCAAACAAATCAAGGCTGGTGTAAACTGCAGCATCGACAGACTGTAAGGACTTCAGCAATGTAAACACACATACACACACACCAGGCTGCCCGGTGAGTTGAGTGAGTGAGTGAGTGAGTTAACGGAGCTGCGGGACGAGGGCCTCTGCTTCCTCTTTGGAGAAATATGGCCCTACTGGGGACCCTTACCCTCTTCTCAAAGCATGCATAACTCAACCTCCCTGAGCTAGAAACATATTTCCCAGCTCCGTGCCCTTGCTCCCCTGCTTATGGGGACATAACTGTGCTGCACCAAGGCTTAAAGCAATCAGTCTCCACAAGCCCAGGAGCAGCTGACTCCAACACTTTTCTCAGACCTGCTGTCAGCGGACCTGCCTGACGCCTGTTTCCTTATTTCTTCACACTACTAATTCATCTGTATACAATTTCTCTTCATGGCTCTGTTCTAGTGCTACTTTTTGATATTTGAGACTAGCCCGAGGATCTGTTATAAACTTTCTTATATATTATACTAAACAATGTGTCTGCAGCTGTGTGCTGACGGCTTTGTGACGGGTTTAAAAAGTGTTACAGAGAAACGGTACCACGTTGACTGGCCTTGGCCTCTGTGTGTGTTTAAGCTTTGAGGCATAATCATCAGCTCCACAGCTAGATGTGCCATACAATCAGGCTTTAATTCCCCCAGAACAGCAGAGCTATGTGCTTCTTATTAAGTGGGACGAATACTATTTGGGTGGTCCCCCTTCTTCCTTGTAAGCACATACCAAAAAAATAACAACCATCAATTTCCTGAACTGAGAGCGATTTCCATTTTAAGTTAGAGCGAGAGTGCAAGCTGCCCTTGAAGCACTTGTTGAATAGTTTTCTCTTTCTTTTTTTTTTGTTTTTCATATGTCCCTGTCCAGATGAAGTTTTAAAGGTAGAGGCAAGCCAAAGTAGTGAGATAACTAAAAAAGTATTTAAAAAGGGAAAGCAAATCTGAATATATGAGCTATGAGACTACAGATGGTTGATTACCTTACACTGAAAGAAAAAAAATATATATTTATTGTGCTCATGCTATAGTTTCACAGAGTCTCCATTTACACTGTTTCATGATCTCTCTCTAGATCACACACTCACACTTGCAGTGACCTCGCAGTGCTTCCCTCTGTTAACTAGGACAAGCTGTGCATGAGAGTGACTCTCAGCTTTGCTATGAGCTACACAGCAGAATTTCACTGCAGCTATTCAACCTGAACTCTCTACATCGTTACTGTAGATGTGGGAAACTCCGTGGTACATGCAGGAACTCCAGTGTATGTAAGTTAGAGTAATATGACAAGCAGGATTAGGATCAAATTGGAAAGGTCATGGAGAGCCAGCCTTGAAAGAAAGCAAATGGCTTGGTGCTTCTGGATAAAAATGGTATTCAGTTGATGCAGATGTGATGTGAAGTAAAAAGAAATTTAGACAATTTGTTTCACTGTGAAACATATTTATTGTTATTTGAGCTATAAAATCCGGTAGGTTTATTCAGTTTGGATTTTGACTTGGCATATAGTTTAATGGTACAGGCAGTAATTTTGGCAGCAGTTTAGCCATGCGTACAAAGCACATGCCTTGCCCGAATACCAGTTGAAATTACGAAGCTTGAAGATTTACAAGCAACCTGATTGACAGGTAACGAGAAACACCTCCTTGGCCTGATTGGCTGGATCTTGGTGGTCCACATAATTACATTTTTTTCTGTTTATAAATATTTTATAAATATTTGACAGCTGCTAGCAGGGGTGGAAAGAATTGCGAGAAATTATACTTACGTGAAAGTATAGATAATGTTTCAAAATGTTAAAAGCTAAAAGTGGAAGCATCTGGCCAAAAATGTACTCAAGGGAAAGTCAAAAATGTCGCTACTTTTAAATGTTCTCAAGCGTTAAAAAGAAAAAAGGAAAAGTATTTCACTGATTTTTATTGAGTAGAATATGAGTACTGGTCAGCTTTTCCTACACTGATAAATATGATTGGTTTGCTTTAAACTGAAATGTAAAAAAATGCAAATAATTGTGTTATATACATGTATAGACAGGCTGGACGAGGGAAGAAGAGACCTTCGACATTTGTAACGAGTATTTTGAAGATTTAAAAAATATATGTAAGGAGTAAAAAAGTTTTGTTCTTCTTGGAAATGTCCTTAGGCAAGAGTTTTAAATTTCACTAACACTCAAGTAAAGTATACAGTATAAATCTCCAAATAATACTTTACGTATAGTAATGAAGTAACATTTTTCAGTTATTTTCCAGCCCTGATTACTAGAGTATAAGAACTTAGTTGACCAAAGTCTTTGAAAAAAAGAAAGAAAGAAAAGAAATAAAAACCTGACCTCACATTTAAGATTAAATGACTAGACTGTGTAATAAAGTATTTGTAAAAATGCCAGCATTAGACTTTCTCTTTTCTTACCCGTATGTATTCTCAGGTGGACTTTCAGGTGATGGGAGGTACGGAAGGATTTGCCACAGTAGGGGCAGTCTTTCATGGCGGATCCCACACTCCTCTCTCGGTGCTGGGTAGCAGGAGGAGGAACTGCTCCTGGTGCCTTCGACATCTCATCCCCAACATCTGAGAGAGACAGAGAGAGAAAGAGAGTGAAAAACAGAGAGAGAGAGAGAGATGTAATTCGGTGAGTATTCAGTTTCACTTCAAACCAGCCACATGCCACTTTTCTTTTCTTCCACTTGTTCATTTTTTCCCGTTTTTCGTTCTCCTTTCAGCCTTTTTGCTGCACAAATCTGCTAACACCACACAAAGTCAAACACATCAATGGGTTCACGCGCGCCACTCTTTTTTTTCCCCGCCACACTCTCCTCGGTCTGACAGAACGCTGACAGTTCAGAAGCTTTTCAGGTTGCTTTAGAGATGTCGCCCTGACGCCCTCCCCGCGTACACACTCCAATTCTTACATTTTATCCCTCCTATCATCATCTTTACTCGGTAGCATATGGCGGATTGTGTCAAAACGAACAATACAGGAAAGGAAACAGCTATGTCAGCAGTTGGTCTGTGCCTTCGTGTTGCGCCCTGGTTTTGACAGGTGACGTCGGCGGCGTGGCTGATAGGAGAGGGTGATAACGAAGACCTCGCTCTGATTGAGCTGCTGTCATTACAATACTCTAAACGTGTCAAGAACAACAAGCCCCAGTTCGGAGATAATTAACCACATGGAACTGAGTTATTACAGGAGATGCTGGATGTTGGAATTCCAGATTATGCTGAGGTATTACCACATATATTTGCACATATGCTCAAATTATTATGCAGTATTAGATCACAAGTTCATGCTGTTATGACATGT
Organism: Ictalurus furcatus; assembly: GCF_023375685.1. Classification (NCBI taxonomy): domain Eukaryota; kingdom Metazoa; phylum Chordata; class Actinopteri; order Siluriformes; family Ictaluridae; genus Ictalurus; species Ictalurus furcatus. Next base: position 11,510,213 of record NC_071281.1, read on the forward strand.
GAATCCATGCAAAGGGCAGGTTTTGTAGCTGACCAGCCACATAAAAGTACGTAGCATAACTCATAAAATCATGAACTTTTCTTCTGAGGCAGTTTTCATATTGTAACTTGAACTACAAAAAGTACTAATGGAAGTGAAGTAAAGTTTAAAAGGCCAGTTTTCCTCCGTTACGCTGCGCTACCTGATATGATATGTATGTGAGGAAAGAAACGGTCTAAGTGGAGCAACCCACTTAGGCAACCGTTCCACACAATCTTTTTATTTTTTTTTTCCAATAATCTTTCCATTTCTTTATATTTTTTTCCATCCCTTTTTAAAAATCAAACGAGATTTAAGAAGTTAAAAGAGAAAGGGTGAAGTCAGCATTCTCTTCCACTCTTGTGACTGATCACGTGCCTGTGATTTGCTTCCCTCGCTTTTTCCTACACACATTACATTGTATTGCGTGCCCTATTTTTTGACCCAAACATACACACAATGATACAAACACCTACTCTGACCTAGTTTGAATTTGTATCCTGATAAATTAGCTTTAGTGACAAGTGTGTGAGCCTTTTTCTTACACACAAGATACAGGAACACACAAATATACTCAAAACCGTACAAGTGAGTTGTAGCAGATTCAGAAAACTTTCCTTTACTCATTTTAAATGGGCTTAAAAGAAAATGCACAACACACACACACAGACACACACACACACACACACACACACACACATCCAGGCGACCAAACAGCGGTGTCTTTAATCAGCTGACTGCTTCCCAGCTTTTAATATGGCCGTTCCAATTACTGTAAAATTCATCCTGCGCCATATAACCACAAATATTGACAGTTTATTGCACAACACATTTATGACATTTGAAGGTCACCCCATATATTACGCTCCATCCTTCTGCCCAGGGTGTCTGGAACACACAGATTCCCGATAACCCCCCACCTATAACTATTTTCTCTGTATTGATTTTACATTTCGCATCCTCTTTTTATGCAAAGGGGGAAGGGGGGGAGAGAATCGGTAAGAGACACACAATATTAAAATGATTGTCACAAGCCAAGTATAGGCTTCAAATTTGAAATTGCTAATATGTACAAACAATAAGTCTCGAGGGTGGGTTTTATAGACGCTGAACCACAAGAATCTTATTTTGCACTGTACTTTAGAGACGTTTACTGTCAGTGTAATCAATGGGGTACTTTGGGAAAATGTAAATGAATGATTTATAATATATGATTCACTTGTTTGTGTGAAACTAGATTAGAATCAAATAGAATCAAATGGTTATGATATGTGTAGCTGTTTTGCCATATAGAAATAGTATCATTCATTTCAAATGAGATATCTGGACAGTGCTGAGGTGTGAAGTGTGTATTATGCTCTGTACTGGGCCTCCACTATTGCACTACAGCAAACTGAAACAAAGAGCTGGGATCAGACCAAGGGCCAGTGGCATGAGCCATCTGGGAGGAGGAGGAGTATCAGTCACTCACCCTGCTGTCTGTCTCATGTCTCACACACACACACACACACACACACTCAGGCTACTCATCAGCTACCACCAGGGTGTGTATGTGTTTACTGTAAGAAAGGATATGGACTGTATGTGGATTTGCAACAGTGTGTGTGTGTGTGTGTGTGTGTGTGTGTGCGTGTGTGTGTATTTGTATGTGTGTGTGCATCCTCTAGTCCCTCCAGATGGACCACACCCTGTTCCCATTAATGAAAAGAAAGACAACAAAAACAAAAGCCCCCCCTCTCTCTTAATGGTACTTTCCCAATCACACTTGCCACACCGAAACAGGTTGTCATGTGGTTTTGATTGCTCTCATATCACTTTCCGGAAATAAAAGAAGAAGAAAAAAAGAAGCAATCATAAAAACACAAGATGTCTCTCATCTCCATTACAATAATGTGTCACGTGTCTCAGTCAAAGCCATTGACCTCTCTCTTACAGCAGCCTGTGCAAAGCAATAGGAGAAAATGTTACAGAAAAAAATTAAGACAGAGACAGATATATAGAGAGAGAGAGAGAGAGAGAGAGAGAGAGAGAGAGAGAGATACATAGAGAGAGGTAAATGTGATGACATCATTTGAAAGGCATTAGGCTTTTAAAAATGCACCCGGGGGGAGTTGATTTCCTTACGCCGGAGCAACACAACACCATCCGGCTGATGCGCGCAGTACACGCTCTTTTTTGATTTGGACCGGTGCCATCTTTGTGAACGGGCTGGTTCAGGCGAGTTAATCAATTTGAGGTTTAGTTACACTGCTGAGGCTAGCATTCTAGCGGCTGCTTGAAAAGTAATCGGAACTCGCAGAATTTATTAACCAAACACCAATTATCATTAAACACCACTGCATTATCTCTTACTTTTACTACCTGACAAGGGCTACTTAATGAAATTTTAGATTAAAGTTATTTAGCTCGCTGATTTATGGTGGTTCGAAGTTCCTAATGCAGTCTCACGGCATGGATCCCAGCTTAGGCAGATTTTATTTTTTTAGGTGTATGCCAGCAAATGCTTCATTGGTATCACAACAACGAAGTCTTTTGCCCAGAAAAAGCACTGCAGTCGCATTGCCAGCATTGGCCGTGAAAGGAGCAAACCAAACCCTGACCGGAGTGTCAATGAGGAAATAAATTCATAAAGCATAATGAGAATTTAAATAAAAGAGAGAGAGAGAGAAAAAAAAAACAGCCTAAATTCAAAAAAGTGTTTATCCCTGCTCTGTTTGTGAGATGAAACAGCCGCAAAATGTGTTACATATAAGGCATGTGGGTAAACAGGGGCACCAGATGTTCTTTGATGTTAATAATGGCATTTATTATTAATATTAATTAGACTGCATTCAGCAATACATTTGGGCCATTTCCAAGTCAATTAAGCAAAATGGCATTCGGGAGATGTTGAAACGACATTTTAAGGCAGGTGTTCAGCGGTCCCCTAATAAAACATTTTCACAGCGACTGAAAAACAACCCATTTTCAGCAGATTTTCTTTTCTTTGTCTGCAGGAGAGTCGTGTTTTCTTGCTCTAAGCATAAGGCATATTTTATAAAATGCTTCATTTTATCCATGCACAGTTTTGCCCTGAAAAAACAGACATGTTTTTTATGTTCTAGGTATACCATTAAACACGGATTCACATGATGTGATGATTCATAAAAAAGAGAAAAGAAAAAAGAAAAAAACAGACCTGATGGGCAGAAATGATGATGAATATCAAATAAGGATGTTTATTTGTGTTTACTGCAGATTAAATCTAGTGGGTATGTGCAACATCATTTTGACAACTTAATTCTAGGCTATAATATAACACTCATGGCCAAATCGGCATGATCCGGGCACCAAATGCCATACACATGGACCGTACACACTGCTCTGTGGCACATCAGCCTAAAAAACTAATTACTCAACACATGGTAGTGGGGTCACAGCAGGGAAACGCTCAGCTGTCTATATAATTCTGATCCTATGTCTAAATAGAAACATACACATTAACACACAAATAGACAGACAGAGAGCGAGTTTAAATGCTCTACGACGTATAATCTGACTTTAAAGAAGGGCTCTGTCGCACATGCTACTTGCAGCTAGCACCGATTTGGCAGGAAGGCCAATTTTTTTTTTTTAAAGCTCGGTGAGGCTCAACCATACAATGGTACATTAACAATCTGTGCATTCATTTATCAGCCGATGCGTTTTTTTGGACTGTGCGTTTATGGCGCAGTGCACTTTTCATCGCTGAAAATTAATGAACATGCCTCCCCTCGCAACAAACATGCACCTGTGCCGCCGCGATGCTAATCACAAACATTTATATTTATTAGCGACGGGCTGAGCGAAAGTGGGATTATAAAAGGAGGAGGGAAGACTGTCCTTTTTCTGCTCGCTGAACAGAACGGCACATTTCTCTTTTTTAGAGCACATTTGTTCTGCCTGCTAGTGGAGGGGGGGGGGTCAGGTGAAATTAAGCTTCAAGCATTCTGCCTTCGATTGCAAGGAATTAGAAATCATTCATGCCTTTACAAGCTTGACTGAATTCACTCTATCAATAACACTGCTTTCGATGCACTTTAATAGGACACATAAAACACCATGCTTCGATATGAATCGCTATCTCATTCGCGTTGCAGTCAGAAATGACTTGCTTACGCCTAAAACCTGACCATGATGTCTCAAGGTCTTCATAACACACCCCGTTCGAGCAGCGTGAGCCGAACACCAGCACAACAACATGACATTGTCTCAGGAGGTCAGCGAGGTGAAAGTAGCAGAACAGTGCAAATGAGCCACATTGACAGCGCTCCTGACCATGGAGGACCCCCCTCCTTCCATCCCTCCTTCCCTCCCTCTCTCCTTCTCTCGCTCTCTCTCTCTCGCTTTCTCTGTATGGCTCTCTCTCCTGTGCACCCTCCCTCCCTCCCTCCGATAGTGACAGAAGGTGCGCCTCTCCCTCTTTAAAGGCGAAGCCTCTGCCGAGCTGGGGGAACAGGAATGGTGCCATAACTTTCCGGCTGGCACGCGCCCATCTTTGTTTTCTCCTCTCGAGTTGCTTTCAGGCTTCAAAGAGCAGCAAATTTATGAAAAAAAAAAGAAAGAAAAAAACAAAAAACTAAAGTAATAAACAAGTCCTCTAGAAAAAAAGCGAAAAGCAGGGTTGCTGAGGAGGCAGTGAGGTCTCACTAACTGTATTATTCTGCAGGGTGATCAAAGCGTAAAGCACAGAGGGGAGGAACAGGAGACCACCGCTGGCCCGATGCAGGAACCCAGGGGGTTCACATGATCAGGAACCATCCTAGGTATGAGTGGGCACAAGCGGGCCCCAAGGGCGGGCATCTCATAAGGAGCTCTGCTTCACTAGGGCCGGCTGTTCTTAATAGTGGTAAATATTCATTGGGTGCTGACTGTTTTGGCAGGAAGGAAGTGTTTATCATTAGTGAAGCCTGAATAGATTCAGTCTGCATAGAGACGACATGATTTCTATGGATCAGTCGTGCAAATCGGTTTCCTGATTTAATTCTACTAAATTAGAAGCTACATTTCTTATGTACATATCCGTGGCCACAGTGATATTAATAAACATTAAAATGACACAAATAGAACAGCGGACTCATCTGCTGCTGTGCCTTTAAAACTCTTTAAAGAGTCGACAGAAACGAAAGAAGAAAAAAAACAACACATTCTCGTCTGACATTGATTTCCTATTCATTTTTCTAGCCGGCCAAATCAACAAGTACAACAGGCAATCATAAAGCTGACTTACAGATCCATGTCCAAGGCACAGCTACAGCACCATTCTGAATCCATTACCTTCTCTGTAAAGCCATTAGCGTTCAAAAAAGCATCACTCCTCTCCTTTCATTGCTTTAATGCGAATTAAAAGAATGCAGTGGTACTTGGAGAAAATTACCATAAGGGTTATGACCTGATGCACAATAGAATGATTAAAACAGACACCAAGACAGACTGTTTCTGTAACACTGAACTGATGAACACCTTAAAAAATGTAACAACCTCCAAGCCTTTAATATGTGGCCTTAAACAAAATCTCTTTTCTTACAGCAGATCTAGTATGTCTTTTTTTTCCCCCCCTTGGGCCATGGGGCTCATAAATTGTACAGCCAAGGACGTCCGCTGTTTTACTCATACATGCGCTTGTCCAGTGCCTCGGAAAATGAAATAAAACGATTTATCATGCCAAACACAGCGGTATGAGCAGCTCAGAGTCAGGCTGGGATATAAGCCTGTCTCTACACTGCCTCTTTTCCTTATCCTCAATATTAGATATCATTTATTTAACCCACATTAATCTGAGTGAAGTGTCTAATGAAAGTTTGGCGAAACGTAGACAAGGAGTAAAGTAGCTAAGAACAGCCTGGTAGGCGGATTTCTCAAAAGGGTGATGATTGATAATAAAATGAAGCACACGGTGCGAAAGCTGATAACAGCTACATAATCACGCGTGTGAAAGCATGTGTGTGTTTGTGTATGTGTGAAATGCGGGTTTGTTCGAGATTCGGTCAATTTTGCTACTGTAATAAAACGCACCTACGGTGTATGTCACATTTACACACGATCACTCCTTCTCACTCATAGCTAAAAATAATAGATCAGTGTGATGACTTATTTGTGTTGTAGCTCAGCCCCCCCCCCCCGACCCCCCCCCCCCCCACAACCTTTCTCTTTCCACCACTCCTCCTCCCACAGCTTCCATTCCTCCCAGTTTGCTGTGCATCACCCCTAACACATGTCTGTGAGATAGCCCGCTCCTATTTCCTCCACAGCCGGAATGTTAATTTGTTATGAAGGTCATTGACAGAGAGTAATAATCACCATTGGGGATCTAACAATTTGCCATTTCTGAACATTGCAGCGCAGATGACTCAACTATTAATAGAACACCACCCCCCAATCTTAATATGACTAAAAACTATTCCGATGATTCCACAGGCCAGAAAAGGCAGCCTTGTGTCTTTATTTCTTGTCGCCTGTTTTATCTGAGTGGAGATATCTGACATTTGGAGCAAATTAATGTGAACCTAAGCCTGGTGAAAAGCATCGTATGACAGGATATTGAAAATTAAATCACATTTTTACACAGAGAAGGGGCTGACTTCTGCCCTATCGTCTCATTTTTTTCTCTCTTTTCTCCCTCCCTCACTCTCTTTCTCTCCTCTCTCTCTCCCTCTGTCTCTCTGTAAAGGACTGTGTTTGTACAATACCACCAACATGCTGACACTTAAGCACGACCCGAGATTCCATTATATGGATCCGATGCGGCGAAATGTTTACAACTAAACAATAACAGTTTATTTCAAAACTCATTTACCGCCGGCCTCGCTGTTGCCAGCGCGTTCAGACATATGTGTCGGAATTTGTCGGGCGAACAAAATAATTCTGGCCGAAGCTATTTTTATCCGACACCCAGCATTTGTTCATTTTAAATGATCAGCATTTATGGAACAGAGCGAGCAAGTCGGATCCTTTATCTACACAGCCTCAACATCTCAAGACTAATTACAAATTAATCTGAATCTGTATATCTGCACTAAGAGGGCAATAACTCAGCACGCTAAGATCTATCTCTTATATATTTATAAATATCCTCACATGGCGGCATTGGAAGGGATGATCGTGACATAATTGCCTCTCGTCTATACCCATGCAGGGACATCAAGGCCAGAGATTGTGAATATTAATAACTGATCATTAGCTCGATAAGTGTGTGTGAGCTCAAGTTTTGGCTGATTCCATTACGGCTGATCCTGGGGGCCGAGGAGCAGCAGGCGAAGGTCACATGTGTCATAACCAACTCTCTGTCTTTCTCTATGGATGAAGCCAAACTATGGAGTTTTAAGGGTTATCGGATCATTGGATAACTCGCATCATCTTAGAGCAATTACAAAAATAGCAAATTTCTCATTATGGACATCATTTTTAATCACGGATATTACTCTAGCAGTAGTAAATTGTAGTAGTAGATCTGTTTAGTGGACTTTTGTATATGATTGAAAACTTGTACAGATGTAGTAGCTGCAAATTGAATTCACTACGACATAGATCAAACTGGCGTGTACGCTCGAAAAACTAGATAATTTTCCCAGTCAGCTGATCATGCACCTGTGAAACCCCGTCACCCGTCTGCTCTCTCCGACCCCCCCGCTTTGCCCAGGGCCTGGCGTGCTCTTACACTGCGGTGAACCTCTGGGCACCTTGACTGCTGTTAACTGCTTGTGGCACGAGCGAAGGAAATGGGTCATTAAATGAAACGAGCCAGGGCCAACCTCCCAGACTCCCAGAGCTGTTTCCAATCAGATAGCTTCCTTTAGCAGGAGCCAAAGTCTCACACAGCATTAGCGTCATTAAAGGGCCCTACACGCTCGCTCTCTCTCTCTCTCTCTCTCTCTCTCTCTCTGTCTTTGTTTCTCTCTCTCTTCTTTTCTCTCTCTTTCTCTAACCCTGTCTCTTGTCCACTGCCCCGCTAATGTAAGCTGCACCGTGTATCGCAATGATGGAGTTTTTGATGTGGAGGAGGAAAAGTGTGGGCATCTTTCGTCAAGGTAAATACTTCAGAAAAATGCCGTCTATAGCAAAAAGGTGCCATAGCATGTCAGACACTCACTTGACAGTCCTTTATCTCTCTCTCTCTCTCTCTCTCTCTCTCTCTCTCTCGTTCTCTCAGACTGTCTATTAGTCTTCTTTGCCTACTTCACCTTTCCACACACAAAGTCTTCCTGGAAAAGCGTGTGCGTGCATGTGTGGCAAGGTTTTCTGACGAGGCTCTATATTTATACAACTGGAAATAGAATGAGTCCTTGCTGCCAATCAAAGCGCAAAATATGTACCGGAGAAACACATTATCGCAGACGTTGAAACTCGCTCACACTTGTTGCCTCCGTGTCTGTATATTCCTCCTTTCTCTTTCATTTTCGGAGTGATAAATGAACCGTGTGCGATTCTCACACCTGTCCTAGCATCCTTTCCTCACCACCACGATAAGGGATTTCATTAACGGCAGAACGTTTGGGCTGAGGGAAACATAATTGCTTGGCTGTTGTTGTTGCCTCCACCGACACCCTAATTTCCTCCTTCCCTTACTCTTGACTGTTAAGTGATCATTATATCAAGAAGTGAAGGGAGCAAGGTTAAAATATCGACATGTGTTCAAAACCCAACTCAGGATTTGTAGCGCTGACTAAAAGAGAGAAGGAACACTTAAAAAAGAAGGAAGGAAAGAAAAAAAAGGATGTGTAATGTGGTAGTAGAATGACAGTGGAAGTGAGAGATAAGATCAATCGGGAAAGATCACAGCATTCGGTAATGATTTAAGCGCTCAGACCGCTCCCTCTAATAGTCCTTGATGGATAACTGTATGAAAAAGATACATAATTTTTGACTTGCCATTTACACAGCATTGCACCTGAAAGCTGGCTGGAATAATAGACAGTTTAAAATGTCAGGGAACTAACTAAGAAAGAGAGACGGATCGGCCAGCAGAATCTTAATTAGGAAAGCCAGCTAATGGTCCTGGCAGCTCAAGAGGGAGGAAAGAGAGAGTGAGATAGAGAAAGAAAAAAAAAGAGTGGTTAGAGAAAGGAAGTGCTCTTCTGAAATACACAACACTTCCCAGAAATACTTTGGACCAATTAGCTTAGGCCTCTTCTCCTCATTTGTAGTTCTTTTTTCCTCCCTCTCTCTATTCTTTACCCATTTATATGTTGGGTTTTTTTTTTTCCAAAAAGCTGACCAGTCACATTGCAAATATATATCTAGTTGTGAACCCCATCAAGAATACGCTCTGTCTGGAAACGCATGTATAGGATTTACCTATCTATCCCAGAGCAGACCTGCGTGTTGAGCGCCAGCCAGAAGCGCATGATTGTGTTAATTAATCTGCCATTGTGAGCAGAGGGAACAGCTGCAGTGGCTCTCGTGGCTGCGTTGTCAAAGCAAAACAATGCTGTGTTAAGCTTCCCCCGCTGAATCTTCCCATTACAAAGCAGCTCCAATACAGGGGCTAAATTCATAAAACCCACAGATCAATTTTTACCAGCGCTAATGTCTGACCTTTAAAGGGAAAGGGGTTTATACATGCTTCATTCCCTGCTTGAAATATGGTCAGATATGTGACACCTAGAATTTAAGCCAACACCTTGTGCTTAGAAAACAGAGAGATCGGGGAAGAGACGAAAATGTGGGGTGTGGGGCCATACAGAGAGAGAGAGAGAGATAGAGAGAGATAGATGGGGGGGGGGGGGTGGGAGCCAAAAAGGTCTGATTTCTTAAACAGAGACAAACAGAAGAGCACCAGGATTCACCAGCTGGGCGCTGGTATTTTAAAACAATACGTCTAACGCGATTAGGAGGCAGTCATCGATCTCTGTTATGTGGATTTAATTTACGAAGCGAAGAAAGCGAGAGAGGCTGGGGAGGGGTTTGTAGGAAGAAAAAAAAATCCTGTGACAGTTTCGGATGCATCCCTAAAAAGTGAGCAAGCGCAAAAGGTGAAAAATGGAAAGGTGATGAAAGGTAACATGCAAAGGCAAGACCAGACTACAAACTAAAGTGTGTATTATATAGATGAGATTGCAATACTGTTCCATACAGCTAAAGAATTCAGAAGACAGTAATATAAGTGGCGCTTGGCAGATCATGTTCTGCTGTACTTTAGATTTAAATGAAATGAATTTAGGGAAACAAATGTGATATGTTAGGAATGTGTGTGTGTGTGTGTGTGTGTGTGTGAGGGATGACTGGGAACTTTGTGGACTATTTCTGTCAGGTACTTGGGCAGGGCTGGACCAGCACTCGGAGCTGGAGGGAACGATTGCTTCGAGATTCTCTAGAAGAGCCATAGCGGGGAAAGATGCCGCTTTCTAGTGCACTGGTTTCCAGAGAGACAGCGATGCGTCTCGAGAAACTCATGTGGCTCCCTGGACCTCGACCCACTCACTGCAGTGGGAGACCGTCTGTTTAGGCGAAGCCCCTCCAAAAAGCCCACCAAGCGTGCCAAGCATTTAAAGGGGAATAAAAAAAAAACAACCTCCCTAAGGCTGACTCAAAGTGCTGCTCTCTGTTTAACCAACATCACCTCGAGTTGAGAAAGAGGACACTGCATGGCAGGAAGGAGATCCTTTTCCAAAATGCACACTTGATTTACACTCACTGTATGACAGTGAGCGGCTAAAATGTAGGAAGCAAGCAGCTTTAATACAGATTTAGCTACAGGAGTTGGTTGAAGGAAGTAAGAAGCTTTGCTTAATTTTTCAAAGTTGGAAGCAGTAGCCAATGAATACTCTCCTGTGCTGCTGCTCGCGCGTGCGCGAGCGTGTGTGTGTGTGTGCGCGTGTGTGTGTGTGTGTAGCAGAGACAAGCTGAAGGAGGATTTTCTGAAAGCTTGCAGATGGAGAACGATGCCATGGTGTGAACACACGTCTCCAAAGTGTCGCTTGCTCGCCCATCTCACCTGTCCGCCAGGCAGCGTCACAGTGAGCCGTCAGATGCTCCACTTACCGCTACAGTAAGCATGAGATAAGAAAAATCTGACTGTTAGCGCACGTTTCCGTCACCACACCAAACGTTTCAGTGTTTCAGAAGACACCCAGTAACCTTTTGCCAATGAATCATGACTCTGTCTTGTGCTGGATTATCGTGATGAGACGTGGACTGTCCTATTTTACGTTATTCATGTACTATAACAGGTTTTCAGCTCAAGATCTGTCAAAGACATTTGGAATCAGGATATGTTGACTTAAGATCTGTGCCTACACCAACTTTTTTTTTTTTCGTGCCTAACCATGCCGAGCCTTGTGGGGAGTAAAAATAAACTTTATCGAAATAGATCCTCATTGACATGGTGCCATGTTCAGGCTGTGAGCAGCTTGTGTCTCATAAACATAATTCAGAAACGTCCTCCAAACTTCTTTTTCTCCTCCTCTCTTGAAAGTTCAAGTTGTTCCTTTTTCAACCCCACTTCTCCTGCATTGTTCATGACAAGCATGAGCGGGAAAAAAAAAAACAACCCACAAGTACCAGAAACCATAAAGGTAAAATCCCAAATGATTCTTCTGTGAAGCAAGGGCTATAGCAAGGGCCATGAGGAAACCAGCTTTGATGATCTTTCGTGAATCCTCAACCCTGTACCTAATGGGAAATACCTGTTCCTGGCAGGGGGAAGTGCTTCGGCAGCACGATTACACCTCACCTGCAGCCAGAGCCAGGAGAGAGATGGCATTTAGGAGCTCGGTCCCCGGTGAAAGGCTCACAGAGCTCAGCCGTGGTTTTAGCCACGTTGAGGGAGCGGGCTGAGCCGCAGCACTAAACCCCCACTAAACCTACTGCCTCCAGGGAAGAGAGCAAAAACTTCTCATAGGCCTGCTGCTAAAACACCCAAATCTCTACAATAATGGCCCTGGGGTACAATCAACAAAATGCCAAGGCCTTCAGAAAAAAGTTGCATCTGATTTTTTTTTCTCTCTCACTAATATATTAAAGCGCAACGGGCCTTAGGGAGAATAATTTAATAATTTAAACCGTATGCTTTATTAGGATTAAAATGACCCATTTTTAAATTTGAAACAATACTAATTATGAGTTTCCAAATTTAAAATATGTCAGAATTTCCTTTTTTTTTTTTTTTTAAACCTTTATTAAAAATTTTTATTTGCTTTACTCAGGGCTGAGTTTCTCAAAAGCACTGTAGCACAAATATGATTGTTAAATGGTAAAGTTCTCTCTCTGTCTCTCTCTTTCTTCAAGTTACAACCATAACTTTATAATACTTTTTGGAAACCTGGCCCTTATCATTTGAACAATGAAAATGTTATTGACAGATCTTAGTCGAAAATGAAAAGTTTTCGTACCTGTCAAATTTGTAATACGTTTCTAATACTTACTGAAACAATACTTATAGCATTGTATGGTGATTGAGATGATGATCATATATATGACATTTAAATATAAGATTCTAAATAGTATTTTACCCTCAGAGAATATTGGAATAACAGAAAGAGGACTAGGTTCATTTCAAATGGATATGAAATCCTTGAGAATAAGAGATGGTCGGAGAAAGTGAGTTATTATAAATCAGTGTTGCAACCTTCTTTCCTCACCCGGCAAACCTATAAGACTCGCTCCCATATGAGACACGTGTGACATTTAAAGAGCTAGGGAGAAGTTAACCTCATCACCTCAGCTCCTGTATCGCTGTTTCTGGTTTACTGCTCATCGCATCAAAAAAAAAAAAAAAAGGAAAAAGGATGTTTCCTGATTACAACAGAGAACGATTAAGACGCACTGTTAAAGCTTAATGATGGCTGTTTCATCCAGCTTTCTATATGTTGTATATGTGAAGGTTTGAAATAATCATACTACTTATTAGTGGTAAGTACTCTAACTATTTTTATTTCCTGTGTATTTGAATAAATAGGGGGGAAAAAACCAAGGAATGAGGCGGCATAGGAGGCACAGTTCATACAGTGTGCTTAAATAATTACAAAAGTGTGAGCTTAATGATGCCCACATATTCAGTTAGGGTATGTAAAGAGGAAGACAGAGCACAGCTGTAAGATTTTGCACTGTTCTTTAGTTGCTCTGCTGTGAATTAAGTCAGTTTGCTATTTTGTAAACACACGCGCTAACAGCTCTTTTCACATGAAAGTTAAAGTCAAATAACATATGCTATTAACAACAACAATAGGTGTTAACCGGCTAAATTGCAATTGCGCTAGATCTTATACAAACAAACACCAAGCTTTGTTACCAAGACAACTGAAACAATGCGATTCCCGTGGCGCTGTCGGCGCTGCCACTTCTTGCCGCCGATGTGTGAAGAACTGTAACAGGCATAGTGTGAGATTTAAAGCAAAAATTCATTCCTGCTACAGTTATGTAGTGCATTTAGGCAGATTAAAAAAAAAAAAAAACCTCCTTAGGGGTAATCACAATATTTTACTATGAATTGGGAACGATTGAACTTTCAGCTCACCCATAAATTTTTTTCATTCTCTCTCTCTCTCTTTCTTTCTTGTTGCATTCCAGTGTAGCAAAATGAATTCAACTCCAAACCTAATTAATCCACAAAGGTTTCATGTCTTAATCCCCAAAGTCAAGGGGGTTATTGTCCTCACAAATGAGGTCAGTGTTTCTCCCAGTGGAAATATGGGAACAGCAGTGCAACTGAGAGAGAGAGAGACAGAGAGAGACAGACAGCAAGGTTTCTTTTCCTCTAGAATACAGTGGGGCTTCTGGAGAGGTCGACACCGGGCAAGCAAATAGGGATAAAGGTGTGGAGCTGGATCACAGCTGCTCCACTTTTTTGCTCTGGAGTGAGAAAGAAGTCTCTGGACCATGACCTAGGATGAGTGAAGGATGAGTGTTACCACTCAATGAACAGACCTTCGTAACCTCCCCTGTCAGAATCCTTGTTTCCACGGTAATCGTCACTAGGGCAGATTTCTACAACTTGGATGCTAAGAAGTCTGGTGTGACACATTGATGACAGTGATAGATTTGTCATCTTTCTAACACAACACACTCAAGCCCACTCTGTAGCTGCACTGCTGCATGTGTAGCCTTGCCAATGGATGAGAGATGAGCTATATGACCCTTGAAGGCTTCACCAAAGCCTGAGGGAACGATCTAGGAAATAACCAAGAATCGGTGACCTCCTACAAAGCGAGGCCAGCCAATGAGATTTCAAACTCCAAATGGCAGGCAACAGGCGTATGAAGGGTGAGCGTGGCAAAGCCGACTCAACAGCTTGGAGAAATCTGCCATCTATCGCTATGTACAGTAGCATAAACCCGGGGTAAAAGGAAAAAAAAATACAGAACATACTGTAAAGGCAGCGTTTCAAATTGGCAAAAAAAAAAAGCAAGACCACCACAAACAGAACAAAGAGCTTCTCTTCTACCCACACTAAGTGGAGGCTCCGTATGAACCCAACATACCACACAGTCTCATTAGCAAGAGCGCCGCTGTTTATGATTACCCATAATTACCAGCACTCGAATGAGACCTAAGAAGAGGGAAAAAAGAACATAAGAGGAAGGAGAGGAAAGGAAAATAAAAAAGAGAAAAAGAGACAGGGGAAAAGAGACCAAAAACTAACACAACTGTAATCTATCACAAGTATTTTTTTTTTCCACAGGTATTTTTCAAGTTCTTTCAAGATGTAGAAATGAAAGAGGTTAACCTTGTCATGAGAACCTCTGCACTTGGCACTTTAGTTTAAACTGACAGCGGGAATTAAAATCCGTAACTGTTTTTTTATTATTATTATTATTATTTTCTATACACAAAGTACGAATCAGCTGTCAAAGTCGGTGCTTGTTGATTTTTATCAGACGGGTTATTACATTTTGAGAATGTGACAATTCAAAAGCCCTCGATCATTCCATAACTTTGCCTCGGGGTGCCGATGCGGCATGATGGAATGTGAAACAGGAAGACAAAGAGCATACGTGCAGTATGTTAGAGAGAGCGAGCGACAGTCAGGCATAGTCTTGTTCAACACTCTGCACTTATTTCCAATATCCTGCCAACTAAACCAAGCTTTAAACTATATTATACTAAACAGCTGGATAAAAATAAGACACTGTATGCTTGAAAGAATTAGTTTTCTAGGATGTCATAAGTGATGCATCATTATTTAATATGAGTATTAAAGCACCAGGTTTCAGGCTTGGCCTCAGGTCTCTACTAAACTCTGTGAATGTGCATTATAACTGACACAGGACATAACAAGGCAGCGACTTCTCATTCAAATGAAGTCTGCGATCACAGACAGGTCACAGAACTGCTACCTGAGAGAGAGAGAGAGAGAGAGAGAGAGAGAGAGAGAGAGAGAAAGAGAGAGAGTTAGAGAGAGAGTTAGAGAGAGAGAGAGAGAGAGAGAGAGAGAGTTAGAGAGAGAGAGAGAGAGAGAGAGAGAGAGAGAGAGAGAGAGAGAGACAGAGAGAGAGATCTTATTCTTCTTTCAATTCACAGAGGATGTGCAGAGGAGAAAAAAGATTTAAAGGAGAAAAAAGCACAATTGTTTATTGATTTTATAATAGGCTTAGTGCCAGAGAAATAAAGAGGAGGTCAACAAGTGAGCCCCAGCATGAAGCAGTAGCGTGACAAACATGAGCTTACATGCAGGTAACAAGGCCGAGTGTCAGAATGCTGAGATTACAAGGGCCTTGTTTCCACTACAAACCACAAAATGGCACAAGACTAGTTACTGCTGTTTCGTTCTGTTCCATACTTTCTGTTTGAAATAAGGCAGTTTACAGGACAGGAAAATACACCATATAAGATTATTATATTATATTATATTATATTGTATTGTATTATATTATATTATATTATATTATATTATATTATATTATATTATATTATATTATATTATATTATATTATATTATATTATATTATATTATATTATATTATATTATAACAATAACAACAGCAACAACAACAACAACAATAATAGTAATAATAATAATAATAATATAACAATTATTATTATTATTATTATTATTATTATATTGTTGTTGTTTTTATTTTAAAGTAATATAGTATAGTAAATTTATTCATTTGTTTGTTTGTTTGTTTTTTATGCCTACAACTGCTACTACTACTAATCATCATCATCATCATAACAGTTACTGCTGCTGCTTTTGTTGTTGTTTCTGTATAGTAGCATACTATATTAAATATTATTTACTTATGTCCATTTTTTTTTTTGCTAACATACATATATTACATGGCAACAACAAAAATAATAAATTATTATTATTATTATTATTATTGTTGTTGTTGTTGTTGCTGCTGGTATTGTTCTTGTTGTTGTTGTTGTATATATTATATATTATAGTGACATTTATTTACTTACTTACTTATTCATTCATGCATTCATTATACAGTTTTGTTGCTGGCTCACTTTGTGATGTAGTGTTTTTGTGACATAATGTGTTGAAATAAAGGAGGAAAAACTACTCCACTGGTCAGTATGTCGTCACATCGCTATTAACTTTCCCTACCAGCATGAGCAGAGTCGAAACTTCACATTTTAACTTCGCATTTATTCATGGATAGATCTGCATTGCTATCAGCTACAATTCAAATTAAGTAGAACATATTCAAATGATCTCCCATCTCTTCAATTAATGACTCAATTTCACCATCAGTCATCTTTGATTTGATCAACAAAACGAGTGAAAAATATCAGGTGAGCGACCTCTCTCTCTCTCTCTCGCTCTCTCTCTCTCTCTCTCTCTCTCTCTCTCAGCAAATCACCCTGAGGATCTAAAGCCTTGGTGCAGCCGGAGAGGCAGTGATGCTGAGGATTTCTGTCTCTGTGTGAGAGAGGAAAAGAGAGTAAGGATCAGTGTGTATGTGTATGGCCTGATATATGGATGATAACACTAATTAGCTCATTTTGTTTGGGGCACAACACTCATTAAAAACCCAGTGGGGCCATTAACGCTACCGTCCCTCCAAAACACTGCAACCGCCATATTAATCTCCCAAGCTCCTAGTTCTAATGGCTACTGCTTCAGGTTGGGTTGAGAAAAAAAAGGATTTGTGGGTTCAGAATTTATCTCTTTCCAAGTCATTTTTACATAGAATAGCGAGGTATACACTCATTTCTTTCTCTCTCACCAATTACCCAGTATACCTCCTGCTCAGGGCCATGCTCACTGATGGTGTATGAAAAAAAAAAAAAAAGGAGGATTCACGCACGCTGGGTTTGACAGTGTTTTCAGCTTTACGTGGTAATGTACCCATAATACCACTGCTTCACCAAGGCTTGCGATGCCATAAGGCAGCACTTACAGTCAGGCAGTAGAGGCTGATAGTACAGGCCTAGTAGGATTAGCTTGGGAAAAATAGCATCCTGTTAATAGACGACACATGGAAGCCTCACTCTCAAGGGCTGGGTATATCAAATCTTCAATGTGTCTGCTTTTCTCGCCATATTTTAAGCATTGCAACCTGTTCTGGGATTTACATTCAGCTGTGGTTAGGAAACGGACGTGGTACCTAGCACTACATGGCAGGTATCCATGGAATCACAGAGGATCCTGAAAATCACAGAGCAGCTCTTTACCCCAAACCGATATACACTCGCCCATTTTAAGCAGCTTGAGAACATGGCAAAATAGCATGTGATCTGAATCCAGCTGGGCTCCCAGTCTTCCGCATCCCAGCGTCGGATGGAGGAGGGCGAAAAGGCTAATATTCTCCATCTCTGAGCTGGATATTAACAGTGTTGATGAGATATATGAGTTTGCCATTTGCCCACGGAGCGGTGATGCTCCGGCAGAACTCGGTACCATATGGCTGGTGAGAGATTTCCTCCCTCTCTTCCTCCTATCTGAGCCTGACAGCTGGATGCCTGCTAACAGGGGACTAGGAGCTTGGCAGCTGCGAGCTGAGAGCATAGCTTTGATGCAACGCAAACTTTCTACAGGTAGGTGAGGGGAGGGTGAGACGTATAGCCGGCGAACAGGGAAAGGTGTGAGTGGGAAGAGGAACAGGGAGAGAATGGGGAGGAGAGAAAATGCTTCGGGGAGCACATTAAAACGTACAGCTGGCGAGTACAAAAGTGAGGGGGCTTTTTTTCTTCTCCGATTTTTTTTTTCTTTGAGTCAAAAGAACCTTTCATCATCTAAAAAACAGCTTCCTTTTGGATACAATGATGCAAGTATGATGCTGTTTTGTAGAGTGTGAATAAAACAGTGCATCTCACTTTTTTTTTGTTGTTTTAATCAATGTAGAAAAGAAACAGCAGCTGGTAGAACATGGCATTTCTCATGACAATAAAGCCATGGAAAGAAAATCTCCAAAACTTAGTTTAAAGGTAGAAAAAAAAAACTGCCTGTAGGATTTAAGTGGCCTTGTGCATAGGGAGTAAATAACTCATCTACTGATGAGCTCCATGGCTTTCCATTGGGGCAGCTTATCAGCCCTCCCCTGTGCAAGAAGAGGAGGAGAAGCCCAGAGACACTGCAGTGTCCTACACTCCAGATCAAATAATTCGCCTCTTATTAATCAAAAACCAGCCACTCAAAAGCGCAGGAGGTAGTAATGTTCACATGGCCACTTCCTATCACTGTCAGCAACAATAAACAACGCCGCTGTACGCCTGAGTTGCTGAAAAGGGCAAGAGATCCTTATTGGAGCTTTACACAAACCAAAATGTCTGCCTTGGAAATGATAAATGCCAAAAGTACACATAACGAGTAAAGCAACTTCCTAACTGACTGGTAAAGATCAAGGAGGGTGAAGGAGACAGAAGACAGGGAGCTAAAGGTTACATAACGGGGAGCATGCCTTTCTGTAAAATTCGTTTTCTTCCACTAATACACAGCAGTGATATCACCAAATATGAATACATTATTATTTGGAATGAAAAGACAATAAATAATATGGGGGGGGGGGGGGGGTGTTTGCTTGTTTGTTTTAGAAAGCTCACCGGAGACGTTCGCAGGACTAAAGGTGTGCATTTGGACCGGAATCCCACAGAATTTGCATAAACAGAAGGCTTTTTTTTTTTTACTTTCACGTGAATGCAAGACGCTTGTGGGAGAGTCATTAATGAGAATGTAAACCATTCATTCATTCATTCATTCATTCATTCATCATTAGTAACTGCCTGGTATGGGTAAAAGATGTGTGATGTATAGATGTGTTCTGCTGAGGATGAGGAGCTTTCAGAGCATGAATATACAGACCAGGTAGACAGTGATGTCATTTCTACCTCTGGTGGTGTTTTCTAGTGTTTCCGGAGGCATATTGAAAAACATTATTTAGAACATTATTTAAATCTAAATGCAGATACAGATATTTGGAATACTAAACAGATACAGGTTGGGTTAAATGCCATCCCCTAGCACATTGAACTTGCTCCTTCTTTCTGATGGGTCAGTCGTGTAGTGACATTCTAGGACATGTTAACACATGTAACAGCCACAGCAATCCTGAGGAGGTGAGCAGGGAGTAGAAGACCCCTTTCTGTGTCGTTTCCACTGCTACACCTCATACATGAACAATGATATAAAGAATAATATATTGGCTTAGAAAGCAAAAGTTAAAGAAAGCAGATTAGCATTGCCTTCTACCTTCTGAAATAATTATACCAGTATGTCTTTTTCTTTGCTGCCCTAGACACAAGCTTCGCACTCTGACTGAATGTCAATCGGCTTCCTTGCTTCAGCATGTATCATGTTTTGTGACTAAAACTGAATATATTTTCACCCGTCCACCATGTGTTCATCTATCTCTTTGTGTCTGTGCTGAGTTTGCCCTGTCTTACCCCCGTCTGCCAGCGGAGGGATCTGCAGGGGGAAAGACTTGCCCAAGCAGAGCGCTATGGCATCCTAGCTCTTTATTTCCCCCAGTCACATTACCATCCAAAGTTTTCGCCCTCATAATCTAAACGTTCGGCTCCAAGAACCGTATGAATGATTTTTTAATTCTCTCCCAGAACTGTTTCACAGCGCTCGTCTCCTTCTGTCTCCCCATGCTCCTTCTCTTCTCTCTCCACCCACCCCCCCCCCCCCTTTCTCAACCAGCCGTTTCGCTCACATTTCAAAGCAGCACCTAGGCCATGGTTTGTGAGATCTGACCCTCGTTCACTCATCATCACCCATCATGCCCTCTCCAACCATCCCTGAATTTCCATCTCACTCTATCATGCACAGTTCTGCTCTCTCGCTTGCTCTCTCCCTGCTGCCACTCCTCCCTCCCTCCTTTCCTCCCTCTCTCTCTCTTTCTCTCCCTTTCTCTCCCTTTCTCTCTCTCCAGGCCCCCTGTTGCTGCCTGCTACCCTGAGCCGTGGTGTCGAGTTTGGCTAGAGTCGAGAGGAGCAGCTGGGCCAGGCTAACGGGGAATGATAATGACCTCAGAAATCTGCTCCTCGCTCCACAACAATAGGGTGCTCAGTCTAGTGGAAAATTGTGTTCATCAGCTAGCTCTGCTCTCTTACTAATTGACATTGCCAAATATTTTAAGAACAATTGGAATGCACGGCCGCAAAAAAAATGAAGATCTTAATCCGTGGACTCTTTTTTTTTTCCCCCCCTCCGTTCTGACCATTTAGCCCTCTCTGTCCCTCTTATTTTGCCTTTGATTAGAAGATAAATATCACTAAAAATCTGGAATAAAAAGAAGAGGCAAACTTTTCATGTCATTATCTGCCTCATGTCAGTGTTGTGATGTTGACACAAAAGGCTTTTTTATGTGGCCTGTCAATGGTGTTAGGAGAGAGAGAAAGAGAGAGAGAGAGAGGGAATGAGAGGGTGGAAAAGGAGAGAGATACTCATCAGTGCATGATGAATGCCCTCCACCCCCTACCCCAAAACCCTGTCCTGTCCTATCCAACACAGCATGGCTGTGGGAGAAAAGGCAATCTGTGACAAGTGTATCTTTCTCTAAATACTAATCCTTATAACATTCTTATTTTATTATTTTTTTAATGAGGAAAAAAAGACAGAGAGAAAGTGAGAGAGAAGAAAAGACTTGGAAAGACTTTGCAAGGGGGAGGGGGTGAAGCGAAGGGGGGAAAAGGCTAAAGGAGGATTCTTCTGTCATGGTATCATATGCCTGGTCCTCCATTTTTAATGAGACAAAGGTCAATGTATTCACTTGCTCTTTCACACGAAAGGCACCCCAATCATGCCCAAGTTAACTTGTTCAAACAAAGCACCCTCCTACCCGGATCCACCATTTGTATGCGTTAGTTTTTTTGAGAGAGAGGAAAACGACAGGAGAGAGAGCGAGAGAGAGAGAGAGAGAGAGAGAGAGAGAGAGAGAGAGACTCATTCCAGAGGAATTCAGCTCTGATGGAATCAGACAGCTGTCACCCTCCCGCTCTCCAGTCAACATTCCCATCACAAGCACAAAAAACAGCGTGCCATCCTGCCATTCAGCAAATAGTTTCAACTTTCATGAAAGGAAACTCAGTGTCAACAACAAGGCTTTGGCGCTGCAGTGGACCTAGTGACCAAAAGATTCGTGCAAACTCTTTCACTGAGCCAAGCACAGCTCCCTGTAACACACAGGGTTAAACACAGCACAAGATCACAATTTCCCAATTAAAGCAATGACACCTTCCAAGCCTGCTGAAGAGATGTCATACTGATGCATTTAAAATATTAATATTCAAACAGGCTGCCTACCCCAGCACAGCATCCTTCTGTTACGGAAAGATAAATATTATGTTTTAATTATAAAAACATAAAACAGAAATGGAGAGAGTGATGAAAAAAGCCCGTCCTTGCCAAGGAGGCTTGTACAGGAGAAAGGTAAGCAATGTTTTGGCAAAGACATGGAATTAAAATCTGGTTGGTATACTGCATGCAGTTTGCTTTCTCCAACCTGTTCTCTTTCTCTCTCTCTCTCTCTCTCTCTCGCTCTCTCTCTCTCTCTCTCTCACTCTCTCTCCCCACTACATTGCTCTGTGTTGTCTCCATAACCAAGCAGGGAATCCTAACAGGATCATTAAGACATAAAACAGACTGATAAATGTTTCATAAGGACTGCCCGGTGACAGCCTCAAAGGAGTACGGGCAGTACAGAGAGACAACACTCTCAGCCTCGCTTTCATATACACTTTGGAATACAATTGGAAATTTAAATATATTGGAGAAAAAAAAAAGAATGCTAATTCCCACTATGGGTAATATTTACAAATTGAGTCTAAAAGAGAGAAGAAGGAAGGATAAGAAAGAAATATAGAGTGGAAAGTGGGTATGCGAGAGATAGAAACCAAATGAGCTACTGAGGGGGAAATAAATTGGCCTTTTATATTGTTCAAGCATGCACAAAAATACTAAGCCTACATTTATCCAAGGCGTGTCAATCAGGCAAGCATTCAGACAATTAATGCGCTGAATGGGGTTTTTATCATTTAAGGACACCAGAGCCCTGACCTACTGTACTGAAATACGGCAGCATAATGAACTCGCCTCACACATTATGACATCTTTTCACTTTTTTTGTGTGTGTCACACCACGAAAAAAAAAAAAAAAAAAAAAAAAAAACAGAAAGAAAGAAAAGGAAAAAAGACATCATCCATAAGATAGATTTAAGCAGGTGAAGAAAATGGGTAATTGAGAGACAGATTCAAATTCAATTGTTCACACGGAGGACAAAAATAAATAATTAAAAAAGTAGAACGAGAGCAGACCAAAGAGTAAAAAGCAGAAGAAAAGAAATATATTGTAAGTGATAGAAAAAAGTGTCAATTGAGTGTCAATGGATGATAATAAATCAAACTCCCCTTACAAACATTTAGAATCATAATACAATACAGTATTCAGTAAAATTGTTTCATGTAGTAATTGTATAATAATTTGTATAATACTATAATACATAGTAACACAACACAGCGTTTGTGTGTGTGTGTGTGTGTGTGTCTTTATTTATACTCAACATCATTAACAGGAAATCAGCTAGGGTGTACATATTATAGAAATAATCAGGAAACGTGAAACTCTCTACATGTTTGAAATATTTGCCGTGAAAGTCTGAACAAAGTAAAGCCAGAACGTTTTGGTTTTATTTTGACTTTAATTACACAGCAATTACAATGTAACAGTAATTCTGCGTGTGTAATTACCCCCATTGTAACTGTGTAATTAGATGAATATCCATGCTTTATAACCTAAGGCATCCGTTGGCAAATCCAGTTTCGATTTGCATGGAGCGTGCGTTTCACCGACATGTTGGACAGCGTTGAGGACTTAGGGGTATGTGTGTAATCCTTGCCATGTTAAAACGCTGTTCCTCTTGAAAATATTTAGACATGGGGGATTTTCAAAAGGAGGGGGAAAAAAAAGTGAGGGGATGTTTATGGCTATTTAAAAAAAGATAAGGAGAGTTTTAAAAAAAGGGACGCGGGAATAATTCTACAGGTTATAGTGAATTACTTCTGTCAGAGTTATTTATCTTTTGCATTTAGATCTTTTGCATTTTGAAGTTTCCATACAACTTTAAAACGTACAGAAGGATGTCAGGTTGTCATCAAAGCCGAAGGTCTAGTTGACCCTGAACCCCACCTCCCAACACTGACCTCTTCCTTTTCATTCAACCTTTGTGTGCATTCAAATTGAATGAATGTCTTTTTACGCCCCTGCCTTACATAGCATTACTTCAGGTTTCAATACTGCCTGTTGTGGCATTCAGAATAAACTGCTGTTTAAGGCAATCTTTCCCTCGCTCTTTCTGTCTATCCATGCTGTCGCTCAAAGGCCTATCATAATGAATTCAGAAACACTATCAGAAGTGGAGCCCCCCCTTGTTTATAGAGCCCAATTCCGAGTGAAGAATCTGAAATAACAATGGATTCCTTCCTCAGTCAAACCAATCTTGTAATAGTAATAAGAAATAAAAGAGGAGATGGGAGCGAAAAAAAAATGTAATAAAGGAAAAGATAGAGCAGACGTAAAAAGGGCTAGAGATTCCATTGAATGAGAAGCATACATTTAGGGTTGATTATCGAGAGGGAGAGGAGAAAGGTCCTTAAAGGACGTTTCTGAGGCAACTCTCTCTCTCTCTCTATCTCTATCTCTAAACAAGTGTAGTGTTAAAGACAAAAGCGATTGTGTCGACCTTCTTTCACAGTTGAGATGTTATTGTTGATTACTGTAATTCAAGTTTAACTCAAAATTGCAGTGGGTAGGTGGTTTAGAGGTTGGCAGAGCTTGTCGAAAGGAGGCTGGCAGATGAAGTTGCTGTGTGTTAAAGAGACTTTTAAAAAATTATAAAACCTACAGTTGAGAGAGGAAGTCTGTTCTGAAAGGCTGAGAGCAACAAGTGAGATATTAAAAGTAAAACAGAGGTATAGCATGCCACATCCTGTTGCCTAATGTGCAAACACATATGTTTGCAGGCAAGTGCATACAGTAAAAATACAGTATGTTCCCTGTTTCCAAATCAATGAAGAGATATTTCTATCGATTAAATATGGGTGTCTCTTTTTTTTACAATACGATAAAACAAATGCAGCTTTTTTTGGATTATGCAACTAATATTATCATCTTATATAAACTCGGTCAGTGAGTCTAATGCTGCTTCATTTCCTCCCTAGCAGTTCTCACCTGTAACTTTGTTGAGGGTTTAAAAAAAGAAAAAACCAGATGCAGTGTTATGCTTGTGCACTATGGCTATACATGTTTGAATTTACACCTCTGAGAATGTATCAGCTTCCCTGGTCTGACACAACTACAGAGAGACCTCAAGGTCAATCTTAAGACACAGCTGTGTCAGTGTGGGGACTGCGAAGGGGGGGGGGGGGTGTTTACTGGCTTCATGCCCTCAGCACCTAAGCTGGGTACCAACATGGGGATTTCAAATGGTGATCACACTTTAACACTAGCAAGGA
The DNA here is from genome assembly GCF_023375685.1 of Ictalurus furcatus. Taxonomy (NCBI): domain Eukaryota; kingdom Metazoa; phylum Chordata; class Actinopteri; order Siluriformes; family Ictaluridae; genus Ictalurus; species Ictalurus furcatus. The sequence continues at coordinate 11,535,090 of NC_071281.1, forward strand.
CAAAGAGAGAAAGACAGAAAAAAAATTGTAAAGAGCTTGAAAACTGTTTATACCTTAATGAAATAGAGCTTGTCATAAAACAACCATTATTCATATGAACTCTGAATTAATCAATCATTCTGTTTGAAATGTTCTAAGAGGGTTTTTATGACAGTTGAATTATTAAATATATTACTATGTTTTACTACAGGAAAACATAAAACCTGATGCAGAATAAATTAGTATAAGTATATAGTTTCTGCTTACAACCAGATAATGTAGCTCATCCTGACAGTTTGACAATAAAGAAAGATTTCACAAGAGTCTTTTCAATGGCATGAGTTAAACATCACTGTTTTAAAGTACTTGTAAAAGATATGCAAAAGACATCAAACTTTCTGCATTAAAATTCATAGCATAATTACTTTCATATCACCCTCCTCTCTGGTGAAATGTGTTTAGGTTAAACCATCTCTATAAAAAAAAAAAAAAAAAAAAAAAAGGCTTTATCTTCCTCTCATTTTCATTAATTCCTAATTGGGGTTGGGGTTGTTTGTTATTATTACTTAGATTAAAATAAGCATAGCCCATTGCATGTTCAAACCCATCTCACTACACGAGGGTGATAAGAGAATAAATAAACAAATTCTCCTGTACTGTTGAAATTAAGTTGCTTAGAGCCTTAAGCTAAGCTACAGCCTGCTTTTCTTTCTCCACAACTTAAAAGCACATTTTACCATGCAAATGAAGTTCACATTTTTTTTTGACCTGTTTTATATGTGTATCTTTAATTAGTGTCTTGTTTAGCTTAAACCAAACTGATTATCACATAGTCATGACCTAATTATCAGACAGGCTGCTTAGCTGCAGCGTTCTACCGCAAGGAATGAGAAAGTTACCTTTAAAACTTCTGTAATCATTAGCTGCAGCTTTTCTTAATCCCGCTAAACAGACACTTTATCTTAAAAAAAAGCTGTGTGTCGCTCAGTTGCGGTAGATTCACTGTCTCTTTCTCTAACATGGAAATGATTTAATCACTAGTAATTGGTCATGTCCTCAAAGCGCTTTCATGGGTTTTTACAGTGATATTTGAGAACTGGATGCCATGTGTCATGTCAATTTGTGTCTTTAGATAAACATAGTCGAAAGTAAAATGAGTGATTGATGGGTATTTGAAGAGACAGGTTAAGTCTCGAGGTCATAAGTGAAATGTGGAGCTAAGATTTGTAGTGGGGTTTTTTTTTTTTTTTCGTTTGTTTTTGAGCAAGATATTTCATCGCTATCATTTGATCACCTTACCCAAACACAAACACATGGGTTTCACAAGAAAATAAAAGGCTTCGTTTCCTTTCAGTTTCTCACAGGAAAAATGAAAACAACGTGCAAAATTAACCCCAAGAACATGTTTTAGCAGTGAAAAATGGGCTGATATAATAATATTTGCACTTAATTGCATGTTATCTATAATTAAATATATGAAATAAAATGGTCTTACCTGAGGAAGGGGAAGAAGGATGAGGGCTGTCATCCTGCACACTTCCTGTCTGGGAGTGGCCGCCTCCTGCCCCGCTCTCTTCTGTCACATTGGATGAGCCTGGGGTGGTGGAACGGCTGATGGACTGAGACTCAGGGTCACTGGCGGAGCCACGTCTCTCATCTAGGCCATGTTGCAGACCCTCTTCTGGGCGCCGGTCTTTGTTATGCACCCGAGAGTGGACTACCATCTGGTGGTAGGTTCTGAATATTCTACCACAGTCAGGGCACTCAGTGGGCTTCTCTTTCATGCTGGCCAGGCTGTACTCGAGCCCTTGACCAAGGCCCAGACCACCGTGCTGAGGCAGGAACTCACGGTGACCATCAAAGCTCCCAGCTTCTTCCTTCATGGACATTATGCTTCCACCGGTCCTTACCCCATGGAGGGCATCAGGGTGGTTCTTCTGCTTGGGGCCATCACTGGAATCAAGATTAGAGTGCTCATGCTTGTCTTTCCCAAAGGGCACTATCCCAGCGGCACTAGCCATTTCTTCCTCTTGCACATGGGCTCCATGGTGCTGATCTTTTGGCATGAAAGAACGCTCCATGGCCATGCTGCGTGCCATGATCTGCCAGGCCTGGTAACTATTAAGTGGATCCATTTCTGCCACCTTTGCTGCTGCCTGTAAGCGCTCCATACAACTTGACTTTAGAGGAGGCACCAGATTCAAGCAACCTAACAGTGAGCGCTTCTCATTCTCCCCCAGACCATGACTCATGCCGGCCATTGGTCCCAGCAACTTTCCCAGCATTTCTTTCTCTTTCATAGCTATGCCAGCCTTGGCCAACATTTGGTGTTGTTGTTCAGCCAAGCTCTGCTTTTCAGGACTGAGGAAACCACCTTGCAGACAGGAGATGTAACGTGAGTACAGGTTGGCATGGGCTTCTTGTGCTAAGCTGCTTATACTGTTGACAGAGGGCCCATCTTGCTCAGCTCCACCTCCAATTGGAGGCTTACTCTTAATGGCAAGCTTGTTGAGATGCACCTTCATATGATTTTTTAGGAACCAGGGCTCCTTGAACCGACGCCCACAGATCTGACAACAGTGCTCAAAGGAGTCCTTGTGCTTGCGCATGTGACCCTTCAGGAACCAAGCCTGGCTGAAGATCTGGCCACAGACATCACATCGAAACTCATTGGCAGGCTTCTCTCCACTGCCAGCTCCTGTACCCTGCCCTTGGCATGACTCGGCAGTGATGTGTGCCTTTTCCACATGGCTGATGAGGTCTTCTTCCTGGGAAGCAGCAAACTCACAGAGAGTGCACTTGTAGGGTTTATGAAGGATGCGAATATGACGCTCCAGCTCCTCACGCTTTTTGAACTTGCCTTTGCAAAAGGTACAACGGAAGCCTATGGCTGGGTTAAGTGCCTGTTCATCTTGTTGGTTAGTGCCTGCTGGCTTAGGTGAGGCAGAGGGTTGTGCAAGCCCTTCTGATGTGCCTCCCAGACTTGTAGGTGTCAGGAGGCTACACGCAGAGCTTGGCTGTTGCTGGTTTTGGTTCTGCAGACCCAGGTGGGGTGGAAGCGATTGTGAAGGCTGCAGCAAGCTGTTTCTCATCTGCTTATCACGTAGGATGGCACGCTCTTCAAGCTCATGAAGAAGTCGGTTTTCTTCGCGTACACGACCACGACCCTTCCCCAGACTACCCAACTTGTGGGTACGGAGGTGAATCTTGAGGTTACCCTTCTGGGCTGCTCGGTGATCACAGTAGGGACACTTGAAGGGCTTCTCACCAGTGTGGGTGCGCATGTGCAGGGAAAGGATGCTGTTGAAGCGGAATCGTTTTCCACATAGTGGGCATGGATACTTGCGATTCTTGCGGGCATCATCTTCTATATCATTCATCTGAGACATGATTCCCAAATTCTGCCCGTTGAGGAATTGCTGCAGGTCGACACGGCCATTGAGACCACCTAGGGCACTTGCATCCATGTTACGGTTGAGTTGATTGGCTAGCAGAGCCATCTGGCTGCTAATCGGCTGACTGGCCAGTGCAACATGTGTTTTCTCATCCAATGGGGTGGCTGCTTTTTCCTCTGGGATTTGTTGGCGGCTTGGGAGGTCAGGGAAGGCGTGGCCAAGTTGAGCAGTCAGCTGATGCAGCTTCTGACTGATTGGGTAGCGGCCATTGAGCATGGCACTGGTGATATGGGTGTCAGCATCAGGGACCGCTGAGGACACACCAAGGCACAAACTAGAGTCTTCCATCCTGCAATTGTAAACATGAACGACAGAGATGGCATTAAGTAAGTGCACGCCTTTGGATAGCTTTAAGGAAAAATCTATTGTTTGCAATCAACAGAAAATTATAAATGAAAAATATCAATTAAAAATTCACATCTAAACATTCACACTACTTTCATAACTCACAAGTAATATCTATTATTTGCCACAATGTCGTTGTGAAGACTCATTCCACAAAAAAAGGTGCTTCATTTAAAGAATAGTATCCTGAGTGGTGTGCTAAGAGTCCCAAGTAAACAATATCCTAAACAGGATTTTTGCACAAAGACCAGCACATTTCATCGATCACTAAAGAATGTGTAAGCGTGGAAAACACTTTAGTAATAAGGCGCAATTGAAATGTGAATTCGAAAGCTAGAAAACAAATTCTTCTCACATGTTCCTTGGGTGCTTTATGCAGTCTGTGTGTGGGGGGGGGAAATAGTTAATAACGATGACTGCACTACTGTGACGAGTGTGAAGAAAAAAAGTGAGTTTATCTCCTTCTGATTTATGAAGTACTACATGTACTCACACTTGGGGGAAAAGCTGTAACTCTCAGAACTTTTTTCTCAAACAGTAACACAATTTTTGAGGCAATAATTACCCAGTAAACATGGCAAGGCACTGCATAATTAAACTACTTGGGCCCATCCTATCAGAATTCCTCCAATTACACGCCTTAATGAAACAGAGCAGTGCCATTGTCATGAAGCCGTCGCAATACTACAATTATGATATTAACAATAGCACTTAAAACCAAGGGGTTACTCCAGTAAACACACACCCTTATCTCACTGCTGCGACACTTGTCTTGGCGTAATTTTTCATTAAGAGGCACATTACGTTTGATGCGAATCACTTTGCTCTCGCCTACATTTTTTTTTCCCCTCTCTCTCCACTCTCACTCTCGTATGGCTTCCGATGAGTAGAAAACAACAGTTGGCATTATTGAAAGGGTTCCCAATGTATCAGAGGCTTCCCAGGCATTTAAAATGGCCACAGAGCAGCTCAGTGCACCATCAGGATGAAATGAATACACAAGCAGAGTCTGTTGTCATCTGGCACGGTTGTGCAAATTTAGGATGCTGTGCGCTGTCTTAAGGAGGGATAATGGTTTTGCAACATTCCCCTGTGACAAACAGGGTCAAGCTTCAAAAACAATAAAGTGAGATTTGCTTTGGTCAACAAAATATTGTATAATATCTCATTAAGCTGATTAGTATGCGGCTTAGTAACAGTGGCCATGTGCTATAACACATGACTGTAATTATAAAGGAAAAAAAAATCATTTCAAGGCTGACTGCTAAGTGTTAGCATGAGAGACATTCCTCTTTAAAAGTCAAAGGCAGGGACAATTATTAGTTATGGAAATGAAGCACCTTTAGTTAAAAACATTTCATTGATGCCCCATTCCAGTCCTTATCTCTCTCTCTCTCTCTCTCTCTCTCTCTCTCACACACACACACACACACACACACACACACACATAGGGCATGGATAGGGCAGAGAACTTGTACAGCTTGGTCATTAATAAACCTTTTAAATGGTGCAGATTGACCCAGTTTACCCCAAAGGAGAGCTAATGACTCAGCATCCTGTCTCCTCAGCATGAGCCGACATTTCAGGATGCTACGTTTTCTACAAGCATATGAATTTTATAATGTGCGATATTTTTACAATATTTTATATGACGTTATCCGCAGTTACGCACAAACAGTAGCAGATCATTAAAAAATCAGATGCACACAGTCGGCGTTGTGTTAGGCAGTGGGTGTGGAGCACATATTCGCTGACACTCGGACTTTAAGGGCTCTAAGAAGGGCTGCCTGTTTGTTAGCTATTTACTCTTCCTACGCTGTGTTGGTTGTGAACGCTTATCGCTCCGACATGAATAAAATACTGTGGTCACTTCCAGTTTGTGCTGAATGCATTGTGGGCTGCTGATGGATGCCATTTCACTTTGTCCCCCTGCTACATCTTTGAGGAATGTAAAGGAAGACAAGCATTGGATTGGAACAATGCTCTGTAGGTGTATTATGGATGTAATGACTGGTTATGAACACAATCACGTGCGTAGGCATACATGCTGTACAAATCTACATCGCTAAGCATTTCGGTATGAATTCTCATATTCAGCAAAAATACAATTTGGGGAGTGCGTTTAAGACAAACATAAATTACTGATGGGTGAATTCGTGCATGTTTAGCTGATCGACTAAATTCACATATTCAGGCGAAGTCAATAATGTCGGGCTGATATTTAGTTTTATGCCAGTGCTCATGACTCGGGAGTTTCTTCAGCCTGAGAACTGTTAAAATTGATGTTAAAATTAGTTTGACTCGCTTTTCGCTGTCCCTGCAGATATTAGATGAAGGCTCTTTGAAAGTGGCTGCCATGCACACTGCGTTCTGCAATAGAAATGTATGATTTCAGCAAGGCCTGATGAGCTGTTGCTCATTTGGAGAGATAGCAGCTTGCCCTTTTCTTCAATTTGATTTCTTCCTTTATCTTTACCATATAACAAAGGCAGATAGACAAAGGAACATTGTGAAATGAACTGACGAATCCAGTTTGTTTTTGAACATACCCTCACTGACGAGTGTATGCAAATGAAGTGCATTAATATGCTTTTCCTGCTCCCAAGTCATTCCAGTTCTGTTTTTCTGATTAAAAAAGGGCATTTTGTATGGTTAAAAATGTGACACGTACTTGCGGAGACATAAAAAACTGTTTCTCTTACACTCGTACACACACACACACACACACACACACACACACACACACACACACACACACACACAAAACACATACACAATGCAATCTTTTAAAAGGCCATCCAAAAAAAAAATGCTCCGTGGGAATACTCAGTGAGAGGCATCACTATGGTGCAATTATCTACAACACGCATATTTTCCACTGTATAATCAGTAAAAGCGTTTTGCCAAGAGTCTTATCTCTAAAGAAACATAGGAATTAAAACCTACATCATATTAGTGCTCTTAAATTCTACAATACTGGCATAGTTAATCCATATACAATAACAGCCACCAAACTGAATTTGCAGAATAAGGGTCTCTCTACTTTTATTATTATACTTTAACCCACTTAATCTTGCAGTCTCATTGATAACAAGAAACATATAATATCAGCTCTGCAGATTTGATCTCTAAACTCTGTAACACTTCTAGTGGTTTCCTTCATTATATATCTATGCACTATGACCCAGATAAAAATAGAAGACGCATATAACAGAGCTCTAATCTAATCTTTCAAATAAATCAAGCATATCTACATCTATAACTCTTACAGATGTTAGCCTAGCCTCACCTATTTGCAAGAGTGCCATTGGTTGGTGGTCCACAGCAGACACACTTCCTAGCTCTTCTTGTGGACCCTTAATTTCCCTGTTAAGGTCTGGGACAGTCGCTCAGCAGCTGTGAGACTGAGACAAGGTCTGTGTGAGTGTGTGTGTGGGTGTATGTGTGTGTGTGTGTGTCTTTTTTTCTAGTACCTGCCGCACATAGTCTAAGAGCAGCCGCACGCTCTAATTAATGCTAACTTTCTCACCAAGCTTTTTAAAAGCCACCGAGACTTCCTCTGTTGGTGTGTTCTCACACGGGAGCCAGTGGCATGCATGTCTGTGGTTAATACACAGCCTTTCAAGCAACACGGCAAAACAACCGGATTCGTGTCTTATCTTATGCTTAACTTTCTGTCTTGCACTGCAAATTGCTCTGCACCACACACCTTAATTAGAAAGTAAAAACCGACACTGTGTATCCTTGTAGGCACTTGTGTGTGTGTGTGTGTGTGTGTGTGTGTGTGTATTATCTCATCCAGTGACTGCTAGCATCTGCGCTTAATGTGCTTAAACTATGTTATTACCTTTGTGGATTATGCATCACAGATGTCATTTGTTTACATTAGACTTTCAGGTACAATGTTAGTTCAAATGGTGCTCTTCCTAAACTTTTACCTTTGCCTTTACTAGGGTGCTTATGCTAATGATCTGAGATCTGAGTGTGGCTTTACACAAAATGAGCAGGATGCATTTACAGAACTGCGGGAATATTTGTTACGTCAGCTTTAATCTCTAAGACTCAAACTCAACTGGTGTGCTTTTTTTTTTTTTCACACTGATTCTGATTATTAGCAACTGATAACTAGAGAAACGGATCTTCAAACAGGAGAACGTTGAGGAAAACAGTAATAGTAATACCCAACTGCGCACATATGAGGATCTTTCTGATGGCAAAACCAGATGTCACTGCAGGTCAATTCTGGAAAGCAGCCAAATAGAAGAAAACACCTGAGAAATTGGGTTTACCATTGGATTACTTTGACATCTCTACTTTCAGAAAACGTAAATGTATTTGAACAAAGATCTGCAGAGATCATGTTGGGTAAGGAGCCAGATGTCTAAAACATTAGTAGCTAAGTGTGATATCCTCACACAGTGAATGTCAAATTTTGATCAAGCTTTTGATTACTTACAGTACATGGCGTAGAGCAACAAGACACAAAACTAATCATTTCATTTGCAGTCAGATCGTGGTTATCATCTCGTGTTGCTGCGTCATCTTATTATCATCAAAACAGAACAGAACACCTACACACTCTGTACACATGACAGCAGGCAAAGTTTACAATGTTTAAATGACCTCAATAAAATGACATTAGTAACAAATTTTGCCAAAAGATCAGAACTGCCTGAGTTCATAATCGATGTTAGTGTGAACAGAGATCAGTCAAGTGAAGAGACGACAACGAGGCCCATGTTTAAATGCCAGGAGTGGCTTTTACCTCGTGTGATGAGAGAGAGACTGATGTGGAAGTTACTGATAATTAAAGTGAGGTTAAAGTGTCATTTAACATTTTAAATCTGCATTTGAAACGCATGTTGTTTTTCTGTAAGTAGATAAAATGTAGAGGTAGGTTAGGGTTTATCTTTCAGTAAATAGTTGAGTTATGTATATGTCTAAGAGAACATGTCTGACAAAGAAAAAAAAAAAACCAGCTAAATAAAAAGGTAACATCATGATCCGATGACTTTATGCGCTCGTGTCCTTGAGCTTATCCCCTGCTGGATCTCACAAATCAGGGTGAAGTGTGTAAGTACAGCTCTATAAAACACACAGCACTACAACCGAGCCTTGAACTGGCTCTGTAAAAGCCGACTTTAAAAGTATGTCCCACCTCATAGAGGACATAAAACACATCTTTTCTAAATGCACAGCATCTAAAACATGTTCATGATTTTAATTATATGTATGCTCCAGTTTTTTTGTTGTTGTTGATATTTTTTTTTTTTACCTATATTCATGTAAAGAATAGAAATAAGAATCGGCTAATGGTTTGAGTAATGCAGATAATTATTAGTTACTTTGTAATCTTGGGCCTATATTGATCAAAATTCTTCGATTAATTACTATGAGGTACCATGTTAATTAATTATAATGGAGGTCATCATCATTAATAAATCAATCATTATTTACTCAGCTTAAAAGTCAGCCCAAGTTCCACACGGTCATTAATGACTTTCAGATAAAAAATGAGGTGAAGAAATTCAAAAGCGATCGCCATATGGTGCATATCTAATGTGAGGATATGATGTGCACGCTATGTATTTACGGACGTATGGGCAGAAACGCACGATAGATAAATCATGAGCAGATTGTGGCTCGAATCCCACTTTGTGCATATTAGTGTCTCAGGCCTGACTCTCTCTCTCTCTCTCTCTCTCTCTCTCTCTCTGTTTAGTCTATTGCAGGTGGTCTTCAGAATGCATCTAATTAATCCAATAAAACGTGCCTTGTTTTTCTTCCTCTCGATGCTCTTTGACTGAACTGGATTATTAGTGGCTGTAATGAGGCATTAAGGCAAGGTTCCCAGCACAAGAACTAAACTGAATCAAACGCAAAGACACACAGTCTGAAAGAACAAAGCCATTTTCATTGTGGCTCGTCACAAAATGGAGGTGGTGTTTGTGGTTAAAACAGAAAACAGTTTGTATTGCCTAATTATAGAAGTATGACTACAGACTCTACAACAAGCACTATGTAACAGTTATGAATATATTTGGCTTGGGTAAACTTAGTCTTTTCGCTTCCCCCCTCCTTATTTCTTATAACTCTCTCTCTCTCTCTCTCTCTCTTTCTCTCTCGTACACAATATATCATTGAGGAGGTCTTAAGAGAACTTTTCAACAGGTAGTTCAGCTTTCAGCTCATCTCTACAGATCAGTATGAGGCTACGAAAAAAGAGAGAGGAGGAAGAAAGAGAGAAAAATGCTGCTCTTTTCATCCCTATGTCAGACAGGCTTGTTGGGATGCCAGGGGAGGCGAGATCAATGGGAGACCAGAGAATTCCCACAGTTCATTGTGCTGCTTCGCCGCATCATCATCGTCATCATCATCTTACGCCGGTCAAAAGCTCAAAGCATCCCTTTATGCTATCTATTCACAGTGTTATCCTGAAGTACAGCAGATGTACTGTGTGTGTATGTGTGTGTGTGTATGTGTGTGTGTTTGTGTGTGTGTGTGTGTGTGTGTGTGTGTTGTGCAATGGTATTCACAGCAGTGTGTGGGGACTCCTGCCTGTAGATTTTACGCTGTGTGTAGGGAGGAAGATTAATAACTTTGAGCATTTGTTAAGCAGACAGCAGGCTAGAGAGGAGTGTTGGTGGGGGTCTTGAAATGAAGATGTGTGGGGTGCTTCCAAAAGGTGTTCATCTCACATACAAACATGTAATGAATACACGTGTTTACTGTTTTCTCTGATTAATAGAAGAGTCATACTTTCACACTGAGCTTGATTGCGAGTTTTTCTTGTCCAAAAAAAACGGGGGGGAAAAAAGCAACTAAATCTGCTGAACACTAGTTATGCATACTTTTATAAAAGAGAACCAGAAAGAGAAAACCTACATAGGCTTGGACAGTGCACGCATTATACTTTTTAGCATATTATTATGCTGTTTTTATCCTGTTTGTGTGTCAGAATTACATCAAATCTGATTTAAGGAACAGGAAAAGGGTCATCCATCCTCAAGGCCAGGTTCAGTTATCCTAGCAATCCCAAATATGGCAAATCAAACATGGGTTCAAAAATTCATAACTATACACACAGATCAAATTGAATAAGAAGTTATAAAAGGTTAGGGTTAGATAAGGTTAGGGTTAGGAGTTGGGTTAGTAGTTCGCCAATCTTTTTGACTTCAAGGCTGGATAATACTTGCCTTGAGTTACACGTACACAAGATGGCTGCCTGTGGTCATTTGAAGCATCACTTGTTCAGGTCCTCAGAAATTAACGTAATGCGTCGTGCAATACCAACGTAAACAGTGAGGGCAGTGTAGCACCACGTGACACTGTTTCCATCTTTAAAAAACCGCTCACACAGTTTTCAACCTTACCGAAACATCTGTTTCGCATATTCGGTCTTCTGAATGTTCTAGATTAGTAAATACTTTTGAATGTAAAGTCATCGTTTTCAATTTGAGACATAGTTCATGACATCAACCACAACGACGGTGGAAAGATTGAACAGCGTTCGTCAGCGTGTTTAACGCTGAAGTGCGTTTTACAGTTTGACTTGGAAAACAAATAAACAGGCATGCTTTGGCTCTGACATGCCATCTAGTGGACGTTGCTTTTAATCCTCCGGATGTACATAAAGTACGGCGGCAAATACGTGAACAATGGTGCTGGCATTGCTGCTGCTTCTGCATGTGCACGCAGAGTCATGCATCCAGTATAAATCACTTTTGTTTGTATGAATTCAAACAAAATAATCAAACGAAACGTGTACAACTTTCTGATTAGCAAACACCTCAAAAATCAGGGCTTTATTAGCAAAATAATCCTAATGAAACATGTGTATTTAAATGAGTATTTGCAATTTCAGTGGTAGCAATGTGGATTTCCTCCAATTTCTTTTTTTTTTTTTTTTTTATAAAACAATGCGAATCTATGACGTGTGAGACCATATTAAACCAAATTCTGAGATGATTTGGATGAGCGTGATTCTTGAAGTATACACTGTTACCTCTGTGATATCTGTTCCATTACAATCTAAGGATTTCATTCCTTTTTTTTTTGTTTTTCAAGCCCATTTGTAGCATGTGCGTTCCCTTGCAGGTAGTGGTAAACATAGCTTACCTTTCCCGAAACCTTCAAATGTCAGTATAACCCCTGAATAAGTGAATATCAGAAATAATTGCTGCTTTCTTTTCGCCCATGCTGGTTCTGTTCGTATGAGTTTTGCATAATGACTTCAACAAGGGGTGTTGTTTTGACAGGTGGTGAAATCAAGTCGGGAGGAGACGGAGACAAGGTTCAATTTAGTTTGTGAATCTTTTAATTGTTGCATGGCTAATTAAAATAAAAGCATGTGGGAGAGAGAGAGAGAGAGAGACAGAACAAATCTCCTTAACACGCTACACTATTTACCACTGCTTGTGTGCATACATGGGCTCTAAATTGTGTCTTCAGGCAGTTCGATGTATGCACAACAGAAACAGAGAAAAGAAAGAGAAAGGGAGAGAAAAAAAAAAAAAGATCTGCTGCTACTTCCATGTACTCACTAGCTCTTCATAACTGGAGTCACAAAACAAAACAAATGTATGGCTAATTAGAGGTACTCATTATGGAAGGCAAGTCGAGTAATTATTTTACATCACGCCGCCATTAATTGAATGATTCTTCAGTGTCTTTTGAAAATCTCTTCTTTTTTTTGTCTCGTTCTTTCTCCCCATTACATGAAAGAAGATAAGAAAAGACAAGACCGTAAACAGGTAGAGGAGCCATATGCTCTTGACTGAAAAAGCACTTCTGTCATGACAAAATGGGCTTTTTAAATATTGAACCGCTGCATGTCTTTTTAATACGGGCGATGTTAAATCTGCTTTGTGCCGTCACTTTGATAAACTCCCCCTAGAGAATCCGAAAGTTTCATTTCGAAGAGAAGCTCTCTGTCATGCCCGTTATGCAACTGTTCTGGGTATGTCCATAAAGCATGTTTTTTAAAAAGGCACATCCTGTTTAAGAAAAGCCAGTAATCTTATCAAAACCATCAGGAAGTCAGACTTCAGTGGAAATGCTAGCAATTCTTTGCATGTGTTACAATATTTTTGTACTGCTATTGTTTGCAGCTGCGAGTTGTCCTAAGGCCAAATGATAATGCAATGTTTTTCTCCTCTACATACAGTCCAACATTAGTCACCATGTTCATATCCGTCAGTCACCACTGAACAGTTAAAGAGAGGAGTGGAGGATGTAAAGAAAGTGCTCTCCGTTTTAAGAGCAAATTGTGTTTTAGTGTAAGCTAACCAAGAGCCTCTAGAGAAACCAAGAGGGTGGAGGACCTAAGGGAGAGCAGGGTTTGAAAGGTCCGTGTTTACTTATCGCTCTTTGTCGGAAATGGTGTGGCTGCTTATTCCAGAACAAGTTCAAAGAAAGAAAGAGAGAGAATAAAGAGACAATACTATACTGTACAAGCTGCACTACATTATGCACTGAGACAGAGGTAAGGGTTTGATGTCTAAAATAGAACTGGTCAACAGTGGTTATGTGAAATCTACTCCAGAAGTTTTATTTGTGAGCAGGTGCTTCACAGAGATCTATAAACATTCAAAAACGGAGACGATTCTGGCGCAGACTTGACAGATAAAGCAGGAGTCGGTTTGACCTAGAAATACCATCCTGCCGCACAATGCCAATTGCACTGGACTTTTGGTTCTGTGCACTCAATGAGAGAGAGAGAGAGAGAGAGAGAGAGAGAGAGAGAGAGAGAGAGAGAGAGAGAGAGAGAGAGAGACAGAGAGAGAGATCAGGAGAAACAGCCAGGTTTGACCACAAAGTTGGAATCCAGACATCTCTCCTCACTTCATCCTCTCTCTCTCTCTCTCTCTCTCACACACACACACACACACACACATTTTTTATCACTGCTTGCTGCCCTGTTTGACCTTGAACATGATCACTTACTCATCCTCTTTCAAAGGCCACTGTCACAGCTGCTGTACAAAGAAGAAACACAAGATAGAAGGCGTGGAGTGAGAAAAAAAGAAAGAAAGAAAGACAGACAGAAAGGCATAAGTGTGTCAGTACAACTTCATTCAGAAAAGAACCTGTCTCACTTCTGTAAACGTTTGATAAGTTTGAAAACAAACAGGTCGTCTTTTCCTCTGTTCTGCTTGTGTTGTGACTGACATGTTACCTTGTTGCATGTGTCGCCTTGGCTGCACACGCCTGCTAGCATGTTTAGCAGCGTTAACCCAGTGCATGAGCGATACTGGATAGGTTGTGACCTCTGTGTACACTCCCACTGTCTGAAGCTCCACAGATGGGAGGATTTTATAGGCTGTTTATACAGCTCACGCTGAGATAAATTACAGTACTGTGACCATAAATCCACTACTGGTGTGGACTGAGAAGTATTAAAAACGAAGAAACAACTGGTGAATGTTTACTGTTAAATTGAATCGTGATTAGGAAATGTCATGGCACGGAGTTGAAGAATTTGTAGTATGGCAAATTGTAAAGTCATTTTCACAACACTGGAGAAGTCCATGGCTGATGATACAGGTGCAGAAGAGCTGAGGTGTTCGGTACGACTGGGTTAAACTGCTATTGCTGCTAAACTGCTGTCTGAGACACTTCAGGAAGCTCCGAAAGGGGACTTCATCAGCTCCGGGTTCTGACAAAAGCAGGAAAACCTCTCTGTCTCTCTCTCTTTCTCTCTCTCACACACATACAGACGATTTACCAGTCCAAGCGGCTGACACTGCCACCCTGTCTACATCATCCACGTACGTAGTGAGGCTTAATCTGTCTCACCCTCCGCCATTTCAGAAGACCCTGATTCTTGTTTGTGCACCCCTCCTCCTTTCTCTCTCTCTCTCTCTCCTTCTCTTCCCTCCCTCTCTTCCCCACCTCCCTCTCCATATTTTCTCTCCTGCATCTGATTAAGTTAACAATGTGGCGTTATTTGCATGCTGATTTGGCGAGGTCCCTCTCCTCGCCGCTTGCTCTCACAAACACACAGGCTGGATGGCGGTAATGTGATAGCACAGCAGCCAGCCGATGCAATCTCTCCCCCCTTCAAACCCAGGTGCGCGCTATCCACTTCCCCCTTAATTCCCTCCCCGCTCATATTTTACTCCTCTTTTATTTTTTCCCTTCATCCTTCTGAGTCGTATAAGGGTTATATTATAATCAAATCTGGTTGCAAAAAGAAGGGGCGGGGGTGTGTGTGTGTGTGGGGGGGGATACGCTGTCTTTTTTTATTAATTATAGACCGCGGCTGATGTGGATGTATTCCGAAAGCATCTTCAAAATAGGTCGACATACAGTTTTCTATTCTTATCACATTTAAATGTCAACATGGTGCAAAGCTCTACAAATTAGTTCAGGCAGACTTCAACCCCCATTTAACATTTAGAGCTCCGTTCTGTAAGCCCCCAATGTGTGATTCAAATCAGTTTACACACGCGCATAAAAAGAGAGCCATGCGTCTTTCAAACTTCTCATTTCAATACTGGTATTATTGCCAACCTTTGCCAAGTAATATGCTGGCAGGGAGAGGGGGAAAAAAAGGAGATATGATATAAAGCAACAGAAACAATGCATTAGCTTTCATGAATTATAGATCCACCATTCTGCATGAGATCTAGGATTTTTCTGCATCTCCGCATACAACCCAGGAAGAGATAAATAAATCAGAATGCCACAGTCATTCTTTTTACAAATATCAGGATAATAATGTCCACATAAAACTCACAGAGTGTCTCATTTGAAAGGAAATCTATGCAAAATCCTTCCGGAAAGGCGCGTGTCAATAAAACCAACCTCAAAATTTTCCAAAATGGTGTCAGTGAAGAACTTTTGCGAATATCATAAAGCTGGCATTGACTTTTGAACTAGACATAAACTAAAAAGAATGAATGCAAAGGTTTCAAACTTTTAAACCAATACAGGTCAATAATTTTCCAAGATTTAATAGCGTCATTTCTGTCACTGTAATTTTATAATAGTATTCAAATATTCTCCTGTTCCTCTCCTAAAGTCTATTTAGCCATTAGAGTTCATCCTTATGGGTCATTTCTTGGCCTGGCCACCCATATTGAGCTCCTCAGTTCCTGTAGTGACTCAGCATTACAGTGCAAAGCAGCTCCGGGCCTGAGGGAACACTTTTACACCTTGAGTCGTTTGGTGGCACAGGCTAAACGCGACCCTGCGAGTCCGATCCGCACCGCCCTGGAGGTGCGTGGCTTTAGTGAGGGAGGACAGGATGTGCTTCTCATGCTTCATTACTCCATACTCCCTATCTGAGTTCCCCAGTCATCGGCATTAGGATGGAAATAGCCCGGTTGAAACTCCCTCAACCTCGTAAATCCAGCTCTCAACCAGAGACCACTGATTCAGAGAGACAGAGAGACTCCAATGCTAGGCTTTCAGAATATCAGGACCACTTGGACTTGTCTGTGAACCTGTCTCTGAACAGTTTGCCTACTCTAGCCTAAATACCGACAGAAGGTAGGTCTAAAAGTCCTACAGACAGCTATATTGACCTTGTAGTTATATTTCTAAAACTACTGGTACTGTACTGCTACCATTACATGCCTATATTACCAGGGGTCCTAGTCACAAAATAGGGGTCCATATGTAAAGCACCAACCCCTCTGTGACTCACATCAGTTCTGGGCTCTTTAAAAGTGCTAATGGAGCCATTCTCTCTGTGTGTGCTCTGGGTGTGCCTAATACGGCTATGGCCAAATGTCAGAGGAGTTATATATCCCTTTATGCCCAGATGGGGCCAGAGGGGTTTAATTGACTATAGTGTAAAGTGAGTTGGAGTCGAGCATAAGAGCAAGATGAAGATGAATACCATCCATTATGAGACAAACAGAGCCCGATGGCGCTCTTCAAATTGGCAGGAAACGAAGATTCCCCAAAGTTAAAGCACATTTTGTCCGCAGAGTAATTATCTAAGTGAACTTTCCATGGCATTGTTTCAAAATTACAAAGGGCGGAGAGATCTTAATGTGTATGAACAATGAAAGGCTGGTAATGGAAGTGTGATCTGTAAGTGTGTCAAGTGTGTGTTTATTGTGATACTTATGTGGATGCGGAATTGTGTACCAAAGTTTGCATCCGCCTAGGGGTCTGAGTGAAATAATAAAAGAAAGTATACCTCAGAGTTCAAATAGATATGTCAGGAATAATGGGAAAAGACTGGACGAGCAGTCCAGCCAAGTTAGAATAGAGCTGTAAGGACTGGGGGTGTGTATTACAAGTGTGAAGATCCCAAAGCTGCTCAGAGGATATGACAGAGATAGAAAGAAACTCACTATGATGAGTTTCTTAGTTGTGATAATAAAGGAACATATATGAAACCTAACAGATGTATTCTTTTTAGTATAAATGACACTTATTTGTCTTCAATTTATCTTAAAGGTAGGTAAACCTTTGCTCTTACTAAAAAGCTGTACATTGTATATTGTGTATTGTTCATACCTGAATACTCATGGCCAGAGTTTGGATATTAAAGATTTGGTAATGAGCAATACCCAATCCATTCATCTTTTTATTACAGTACTCACAACACAATACTAAAATGATTGTATTCCCTCAAAGCTGCTCGCTGAGCTCTTCTCCTCCCTGACTGTCCGGTTTCTCCGCACTCAGCTCCACGATTGCTTGGTGATTTCAAATATTCATCAAATGGACGAGGAGAAGAGAGAGCCCTCTCCATCCTGCTGCAGTCCTTTACCAATTATTTTGAGTAACTGCTGACAGGTACTAGTCCTTTTGCACAGACGTTCCATCTTTCCCCCCGCTGAGAAAGAAGCCGCTACGCTCCAGGGAAGAGGAGGAGAAAAGGAACGAGGGGCTGCCTGCCCCAAACTCCATGCACTTTGATTTTTGCAAATAGTTACTTGGCAAACCAGACATCTATGGAATCAACATAAGTATAATCACAAGACACGCTGTCAAACTGACAAATAGGTCTGAAAGAAAGCAAATACACAATAATGACTCATTAAGACAGGGATTTGGATCAACAAAGGGCCTATTGAGGACTGTCAGCAAACAACTGTGCTAATAAAGCGAGAAACAACAAAGCAACACACACACCTGAAGTATTACAAACCGCTTTTACAGCACACATCAAAACAGCGTTACTGTGTGTCACTGTAGAAGAAGCATAGATGGAAGACTGTCATGTACTTGTGTGTGTTAACAATGTTTCATCTTTTGAGGAGATACAAAAAACATTATAGATATATTTATATATATATATATATGCTTTATTTTTGTCCATCTGTGGTTACAAAATGTGGGCTGGTATTCAGAATCTTTTCTGTGTATCATCCTATTGATTAAGTTGGAACATTTTGTGCCCTAGGAAACACTGTCACTTCTTTGAGTTTAATCTAAGGCACCTGGTTACTATATTGTTCCTCCAGGGCACATGTAAAAAGAGTGACTATAGATGGACCGTAAACTTTCGCTCATCTGGAGTCAGTGTCTATACCAGGAACAAAGGGCATGAGGCGGGAATAAACCATCGCTGGGATGCCAATGGGATGTGGAAGGAAACTGAAGAACCCAGAGGAAATCCATAGGGACACAAAGAGAAAATGAGAAACTCTAGACACTAACCCAGGCTCAGGATCAACCAAAGACACCGACGCTGCGAGGTGGCATCACTACCTGCTGTGCCAATGTGCCATCCTAAATGTTAATATATTCCCAAAGAACACATATAGAACAAAAATGAAAGGTTCATCTAATTTTTTCTGCAACAACACTCAATGTTGTGGTGAGATATTTCATGTGCAAGTATCTATGTAAAAGTTTAATTTTATTAACTTTAAAAGTTTTATACAGTTATTTTATATCATATAATGGACTCGGGGGGCACGGTTGCTTGGTGGTTAACATGTTAGCTTGGGGTTGGGGGTTCGATTCCCACCTCCACCCTGTGTGCGCAGAGTTTGCATGTTCTTCCCGTGTTTTGGGGGTTTTGTCCGGGTACTCCCATTTCCTCCATCAGTCCAAAGACATGCACTGTAGGCTGACTGGCATCTCTAAATTGTTCAAAGTGTATGAATGGTGTGTGTCAATGTCTGTGTGAATATGCACTCCAATGGGTTGGCACCTCGTACAGGGTGTCCCCCACCTTACGCCCTGAGTTTCCTGGGATAGGCTCCAGGCTCCCTGAGACCCTGTGTAGAATAAGCAGTATGGAAAATGGATGGTTGGCAGGATGGATATAATGGACTATGGATATGGTATAAGTTTTATTGACATTTTCAATTCAAAACACACTGCTTTCTTTGGAAAGCCAAAGGACCACGGCGAAAACAATTTCAACTGATTTTGACTTATGTTTGGATTTGGTGAATTGTTATCTTGTTGCAGGATACACACTCATTTCATCTGTGAATTCTATTGCTCATAAATTGTAAAGTAGAGATTTTCTCATCTTTCAATGATGGGGGTGTTAACTTTTGCAAACCCCCCCCAATGTGTAGATTGTATCAGCTGTTGATGTGACACTCTGTATTACTACAGTGCACTGAGAAATAATGTAAGATGTGGGGAAAAAAACCCCAGATGTGTCAAACTGAAAGTACTGTATATCCTGTTTCCCAGGTGGTCGTGTACAGCTGGCTGCAAGACGGTGTCTAATTGAGTGAAGTTTACTGTGGGAATGGGGTGCAGGGACGGGGAGCAGGGACAGAGAGTGGGGTCGGCTGGTTGGGTGTTTTGTGTGTCTCTGCTCTGGCAGAACCTGTGTATGAGTCTAATCCCATCGGCTGCCAGTGACCCGTCCCGCTGCACTGTGATGGTATCAGCCTGCACACAAACTGCCTCTAATTGAAAAAAGTCCTGCACCATGTCTAAACCTCTCCTCGCAACTGCAGCGCATGTTGTGTGTGCACGGTGAATCGGATTCCTAAGAGGCTTAGGAGCATGCATGCTTGTCATGTGTGTGTGTGTGTGTGTGTGTGTGTGTGCATGTGAGTATGTGTTACAGTTAAAAGAGAGAGGTGGAGTAGATTATGATTGGACAGAGCCTAGAAAAGGAAGGTATTAAGCACCTTTATGGGGTTTTAATTACATAAAGTCCACCTCTGTAGCAGCACACTATAAATACATCAGCGTTCCCCTGTGGCAGTGTAGTTAGCATGGCCTAAAGCAACTCATACCTCAGTGCAAAGGGAAGAATACACACTCTCACAAGCGTGTAGTCTCTCGCTCTCCCTCGAACATGCACATAAAGCCATACTATACTACCGTACAATTAGGACAAGGGATTTCGGTCTAATTCCACTGCAAAAATGATATTTAAAAAAAAGAAGGAGCTGGGGAAAAAATCAAATTTGGAGAGAGAGAGAGAGAGAGAGAGAGAGAGAGAGAGAGAGAGAGAGAAAGTCACAGGGGAATATGAGATGAATCCAGGTCTTAGGGGTGTTCCAGCAAGTAAAATAAGGTTGAACCTCAATAGGATCAACATTCAGGGCAAAACGGCAATAAAAGTAGAAATGTGACAGAGAAAATGATCTTTAATTAGTACAAACAGCACTAAAAGCAAGTTCAAAGATAATTGTTTTTGGAGGGGTGTGTGCTTTGAATGAGAGGATTCCCAGGGTGACCAGTTTGTATAGAGACAGAGAAAGAGAGAGATGAAGAACTGAAAAGGAATAAGAGAGTTAAAGGGTTTTGCTGAAAGAGGGAGGGAGAGAGACTCTGCTGGACTGTGACTGAGAGATGGGGTAAGCAGAAAGTCAGAGAAGGTGAGATCATACTTGGGATTTAAAAAGTAAATTAATAAAAAGTTTTTTTTAAAAAGAGAGGGGTACAGCGAAGGGGACAAAGACACCCTACCGAATGTGTACCGATCCATCATAAGACCAGGCGTGGAAAAAAACAACAAGTGTCCACAACGCCCTTATCCCCTCACAAAGTCCCTTCACAAAGGCCTCTATTGTTGCTGCTGTCTTTCCCAATACTCTGGCCTTTGATAAATTCTGCTTGCTAAAGAAAAAGCAGCACAATACATTGCAGGAGGGGGGGATAAAATACATTATGAATTATGTTTTTATATATATATATATATATATATATATATATATATATATATATATATATATATATATAATGAGATATTCAAGCCTGAGCTTGTCAGAATGACCGAGAGTGGATGGTGTATATACTTTCACTCAAGTGAGTTTAAGTTTTAAAAACCATCTCAGGTCAGTGTCTATTTTTGGCCAATTTTGATGCCAAGGTTAAGTATATAAAATGAAAATCAATCAAATGAATAATAAAGGCCCCAATCTCAAATAAATGTTGTTTTATATCTTCTCTCTCCAGCACAGATAGGTTTGATGACACACATAAACCTGTTGTTGAATGACCAGATATCTGATTGGTGTAGGAACTGAATTACAAAACACATGGTTGGTAGAAAGGTCTTGTTTGAAATCTGTGCAGCTGTTGTTTATGGTCCAACCAACATCTACCTTGAAAACTGAACAAGGAATAAATAAAAGTGCCAAGCTTTATGGGTTGCTGGTTTACAGTCTAAACAAAACATTTTTAAACTTCTAAACTGTGAAGCTACAAATGGATCTGTAATCATGATTCCCACCACCCCCACCTCCAACACCACCACCCCCACCCCCA
The DNA here is from genome assembly GCF_023375685.1 of Ictalurus furcatus. NCBI lineage: Eukaryota > Metazoa > Chordata > Actinopteri > Siluriformes > Ictaluridae > Ictalurus > Ictalurus furcatus. The sequence goes on from NC_071281.1 coordinate 11,556,527, forward strand.
CCCCATTAAGCTATGGATCTCTGTCTACTAAATTATTAAGCAATATGTAAGACATGATCTTTCCTGCCGCAGTCCACTCTTAAGGGTTAAATGTCGCATCTGAAGAATGAGCAATAAAGAAAACATAATTCAATTCTGCATAAAATATTCGTATTCAATGGACATTTCCACCTGTATAACACACGATATTTTTCTCCACATTTTCCTGTCTTTATCTAGGATGATGTCATTCTTGGCATGTATGTAACGTAAGCTTAATTGTGTTTGAACGGACACCGGTGAAACCTAAAAATACACACAATAGCACAGAGATGAGCAGAGCTTGTCTTTCAGCTCTGAATGTTTTCTCTACACATGGAAATAACACAGGAATGAAACGGAAAACTGAATCAAACCCTATTGTCCTCAAAAATCTGCCACTATATTTAGCCCTTAAGACAAATCTTAATCTTGTGTACGTGTTTGTGTGTGTTGTGTGTAGGGAAGGTGGGGAGGGGGTTGTGTGATGGGATCTCTGAATGAGCATGTATAAAAAGAGAAATAAAACAGAAAAACAGTTCAACCGTGCAGTTTTTGCAATTAGAAAATACACAAAAATAATTATTCCACAGCCCACTTGGGCGACACATCCTGAGTCAACGATGCATGGATCACGTGTTTAATAAAAAGGTTAATCAGTTGCTAATCAGAGGATTATTAACTTGATATTTTCTTTACAAAACCATTAATATTATGCCATAAATATTTAATGGTGATGGGTTGTTTTTTTTAGGGTGCGGAAGAGGGGAAAGGATCGCTAGAATGAGCAATACGCAGGCTAATGTGCATTAATCATGCTTTGTTAAAGTCAAATAAATTCATTCATGTTTATTAATACAACCTCGGAGACAGCAATACTCTTTACATTATTTAGAAAGTTATTAATCAAGTATTTGTCAGCAGTGATACCGAAAGCCTGGAGAGGTTACAGGCGACCTAATACGGTCTGTAGGCCCAGACCCTCGGGCCACAGTTCATTAAGATTTAAGAGGTAGGATAAACACGCTATGGGACATCGGTGCCTTTGGGACTTGCAGGACTAAAGGAGACCTGGAGTTGGAGTTCTGGCCAGAGATTTTCTGTCCTTCTCTTAACAAATTACCCTGATGATTTGCTAATCAAAGCAAAACAAATATTGCTTTTCGTTCGCTCCATTTATTTCAACGAACATACCATGCTCCCAAAATATTCGTTCCCAGTTCAAATGTAATTAAATTGTGCCTTTAGTAAAAACATGCAGCGGTACTCCAATTAGTTCTGTTTTTGTCATTCAAAAAAGCCGAGAAAAAAAAAAAAATCATATTGGACTCAGGCACACCCAAGGCACACACACAAACTCGGAGTGTGTGCGTTTTGAAACTACATTTCTATTGACTTGCTTTGGAGACAGCGTTTGAACAATACACATCTTTAGTGTGTGACTATGACGGTATATCTGAAGAGTTAAACAGAACGGTATGAAAGTCTACTCGGTAAACTCGGAAAGTCAATTTTTACAGTTTTTTTTTTTTTTTTTTAATGTGCACCAATTATAATCAGTGCTACACATGAAGGGAATGTTAATGGTGTTATCCCTGTTGAGAGTTTCATTTAATCCGAGATTAAATTCAACATGTATCTAGAAAATGTCTCCGATTTGTTGTGACAAAAGCGTGATATTGAGTTAAGAAAAAAACTGAGCATTAGATCAAATGTCAGTTATATATATTTTTTTAAATTAGGCGTAATAACATGTAATAAAAACGTAATCCACCAAGAGAGAATTTGTCGTTCATTACTACTTTCTTTATCCTGTGTTTCTGTTTCTCTGCCTCTGTTTCTCCTTGCCATTCATTGTAGACATCACAAAGAAATTAAATTGCATTAGCAAGTCTCTTAACGCTGCACTTGAGGAGCCGTCACTGAATTGACTAACTAAATTGCTTATTTTCAGTCAAACTCAGGTTGTGCTTTTATTGAATAAGTGGATGGATTTCTCGCTATATGCCATCCATCTACCTGTCGATGTATCCATTCATTTCTTCAACGATTTGGCACTGGGCCTATACTGGATATGCATATTGCGTATATATGGCTGTAATGGAGGATCAATTAAGAGTGTGCCGGCGGAAACTCATAAACCTGTGTGCCTGGGGCCAGTGTTAAATAAATGTTGAATAAAATGCTTGATCCTTACTGCGGTCAGTCTGCGTCTCGACATCCTAATGTCTTGGAGAGCCGAAGTTGAGGGTCTGCTGCGACCCCAGAGACAGCGTTTTCGGTGAGAAAATTCATCAGGACAAACAAAAATAGTAGTGGCGACGTGATACGATCGTGCATGGCATTTCAACCACCTTTGCTTCTCATTGTCTCCGAGAAAAAGCCTCGGCGAAAGAAGAAAGAACAGAAAGGCGAAGCAGAGCACGAGCGAGTGAAGGAGGCTGAATATGAAAGAGTGCGAAAAAGCAGAGTGGAGCTCCGTTTTGCATCGGGTTTAAGCACTGATTTCATCATCGGGCTAAAACACATAACTTTAAAAGCGAAATCAAATATTAAAAATGACAGGCGGTATAAGTGTGGTGACTGAGTCGGGGTCACGGAGGGAGGAGGCGCGGGCGGCTTGTCAGCCACTATCTGTCAGAGTGAATTAGAAACAATCAGGGCCGAGTGAAAGGGAAGGTGATTGTTATTAAGCAGCGGGGCTGCGAGCAAGCTCCCCCAGATGTGGCCATGCATATAAAAGAACAGGAAGCCAGCAGTTTAATTCAGGAAGCGCTGGCGAACATGGCCTGCACAAAGGAGGAAGGAGGGGGGAGTGGGAGAAAAAGGCCCTTTGTCGCTAATAAGCTGGAAGTTACTTTGATAACAGGCAAGGGTTAGGCTCGGGAATAAAAGCGCTTCTTTCGCAGGGGTTTTTTCCCCTTTACTTTCCTCAATTCTTATTTCACACCAGCCAGTCAATATCTGTAGAGGAAAAATAATAGGAGTAGCGAAATCGGCAGTGATATGTAGATAAGTTGACCTTAACATGGAAGGGCCGAAGAGACAAGCGGGCCCATATATATCAATTACGCAGATGCTGTCACACACAGATGATGGGGAAGACGATTGGGGACGGACACGTCCTCCCTTAGGTCCCTTAACAATCTCTGTCATTCTCTCTCTCTCTCTCTCTCTCTCTCTCTCTCTCTCTCTCTCTCTTTCTCACAACCAAACCTGGTACCTGTCAGGGGCATTAGAAGCTCCTCGAAAGCAGACACGGAGGCCATCAGGGGAGAAAGGAGTGAGCGAGCGAGCGAGTGAGTGAGTGAGAGAGAGGAAGGGGATGAGTACAATATGTTTTTCAAAGGGAACGAAGGCTTGATTTAAATGATAAGGAGAGACGCTAATACATTCGGATATGGCCTCAAAGGCACATCCAGTCTGACACTTCGGCAGTCCCGCCATGTGAAACTGCATCCCCATTCTCAGACTCTTCCACACACATAAAGAAAGAGCCGAGGACTTTATTACATGTACAAACATCCATCCATCCATCCATCCATCTTCTATACTGCTTATCCTTCCTTCAGGGTTGCAGGGAACCTGGAGCCTATCCCAGGGAGCATCGGGCACAAGGCGGGGTACACCCTGGACAGGGTGCCAATCTATCGCAGGATGTACAAACATATTGACAGTAATCACACACACTGAATTAAAACACATCAGACAAGCATACCCCGGTATACACACGCAAACACACACCGACACATTGCTGTCAAATTCTCCACTCAAATCCAGATGAGAAGCCGACACTTCAGAACAGAGTGTTCTCTGTGTTAGGGAGTTGATGTAAAACACGCTATCAGTGTTTGAATACTTGTGGTCTCCTAGGTGTCTGTGGAGGTCTCATGAGAGTTTCAAGTCCCATAATTTCTTCTGTCCATCTGCCTGTCTGTCTAAAACACAAGCGCTGCTAACATCAGTCTTGAAACGTGACGGGAAAAAAAATAATAATAATAATATTGAAGCATCTTTTCTATTTTCTATTCTAGCCTTTTTGGCAGTAGTGCTTTGATTTCCATTTTCGTTTGTAGTTAGAGATATGTGTGGAAATTATCCATGCCTTGAGAATTTTTTTTTTTTTTCATGGTAATAGCTGTAACTGTTAAATAAAAGCCTTTTTTTCCCCTGCTTTGGAGATTGTAAAGCATACTCACATGCTCACCAGAGCATCTCTACTTTCTGCCTTTAAGGATGATGTGCAGAGCTGTGACTGGAAGGCTATGGTGTTAAACATGCTATCGCTAAATGTTACCCAAGGGGATAACAGTGTATGTATATATATAACAACCGAGAAGTGGAGAGAGGGAGGTGAGGGGGAGTGGGGAAGAGTGAGCCAATGAGAGGTGTACTGGGAGAAGGATGAGACAGAGGATGGAGAGATGGAGAGAGGAAGGATGACAGAGAGAGAGTGAGACAGAGAGATCAGAAGATTGATATATAAAGTAGTTGATAAGTGTTAGAGAGGAAGAGAGAGAGAGAGAGAGAGACAGAGAGAGTTGTCTCCTCTCAGGACATGTCTTAGATTTCAGTGTGATTAGATAGTGAGGGATAGGGAGATGTTCTGAGGGAGCATTAGTAATTAATCACTGGAGAAGCTGGGATTTCCATTCACACTGTCTGGCCTAGTGTAGTTCTCTCTCTCTCTCTCTCTCTCTCTCTCTCTCTCTGTCTCTCTCTCTCTCTCTCTGTCTCTCTCTCTCTCTGTCTCTCTCTCTGCCTCTCTCGCGCTCTCTGTCTCTCTCTCTCTCTCTCTGTCTCTCTCTCTCACACACATACACAGAAATAAACCTCTATACAAAAACACTTAAAAAATTTGTAAAAAAAAAAAAAAAAAGGAAAAAAAGAAAAAATCTTAACCAGAGGCTTATGCAGTGAATCATATCCTTTTGTGCCAAGTGCTAATTATTACCGTGCCATAATGAGCTTCAGTCTCCGAGCATTAACACGTATCATTACTGAAGGAAGGGCTGACCATAAAAAAAGAATGGCCTTGACGTTACCACTCTCCCACCACCCCTGCTGGAATCTTCCACCCTGATTTTATTTATTTATTTATTTATTTCCCTCACCCACCCTTTCACTATGAATAAATTTAGTCTGTCCCGGACATGAAAATGTCAAATACCTAAAATACACCTAGGCTAAATAGCGTATTAATTTTTAATGCTCGCTCATCCTATGCTGCTATTCTCATATCTGCCCCTGTCTGCCAACAGCTGTTGCAGCCTCCCTCTCTGGGAATTTATCATCCATCTAAAAGAGTAAGAGAGTATTGTTCCCGAAAAAAAAAAAAAAAAAAAAGGAGGGGGATATTTTATTCGTGGATTTTTTTTTTATTACAAATTGACACCTACATAATGAAACAAAAGATTGGATTTTTAAATCTAATTTCCCTTTATTTAGTTTTATTTTACATAAACATCCTCTCTGTGTATCAATGATAGAAACAGATAAATAGATAACAGTTAAAAATTCATAGGAATGTGAGATCGAGTTGGAGCACTAGGGCTTAGCTGAAAGATTAAAGAGTGTATGGGGAGGCTGGTAATTTATTCCAAGATTTTATGTGTCATTTATATGTACTGTTTTAGTAACCATGTGACGGATAAAGATTATTTGGTGAGCACTGAATGTGCCGGGCTAAAGCGATGTGAGTGAGGGATCAGTGCTTGGGATGAGTCAGTGTTAATCATAGAGTGATCACTGCTCAGAGATGTGTCGCTTGATACGATCATGTGACTTTGTCTTGTTTCATAGATCCTGGTCTGTGTTAACTGTAAATATGTGCAGTATGTTAATACTGATGTGAGGTCAGTGTGAGGTGAGGTGACGTGAACCTTTACCTGATCACTCTAACTGCATACTGGTCTGGGGCCTGTCAGGATGAAGACACCGTGGCTCCACCCACGCCACCAAGTGTGTACAGCACTTTGCGATGACCAGCGGGATGTCTTTACTCTGAGAGTGATATAGAGACAGGAAGAGGAGGAGGAAGGTGGAGAACAGAGAGAGAGAGAGAGAGCGAGAGAGAGAGAGAAAGAGAAACAGAGTGAGGGGTTGATGTCAAGCCAAATGTAACAAATTCACTGAATCACGGCAGTGGCGCAGAGGTCAAGGAAAAGCAGCCAAAAAAGGTTAAAGATGAAATCAAAGCCGTGCCTCAGAGCAGCGCTGAAAATCTATCCGTGCGAGGCAAGGCCACCGCTGACGCGCGCACCAGACAAGAAGCTAAATACTGCATGCCACTCTGGGATCTTTCATTTTCAGCCGATCAATAAGAGCTTATATTTATCAGGATTCCAAGCAGCTGCCACATCTGACAACCTCCACTTCATTTTCTCACTCCTCCCTCTTTCTCTCTCTCTCGATCGCTCCCTCAACCCTTTCTCTCTCTCCTCCCTCCCTCTCTATCAATTTCTCCTCCCTCTCCAGCACGGCTTCACACTAAACCGGGACCCTATCGACTGTAAATGTGAATAGAAGGGGCCTTTGGTTCGATTTGAACAGCCACACGCGCCATCTTGCCCCCCTCTGAAGCCTGGGTTAAAGAAGCGTGCATTTTGTCATTAGCCCGTTGGCTCGGGCCCACGCTCTCACTCCTTTTGTTTCATGCCACACCATCGACGCCTGCCAAAAAAAAAAAAAAGACCCTGTAAACCATGTATACTGTACCACTTTATTCCTTCAAAAATAGAAATGTGTTTGCGGAGAAGAAAAAAGGCACAGACTAGACACTCCAGTTTCGAGAAATGCAGAGCAGCAGAAGGATTTGCTAAGAGGGAGGAAGGCTGAGTTAAAATAGCTCGATCTCTAATCATTTGCACGACAATATTTGCTGTGAGGCATTCTAAATAGATTATTGCTGGTCCATCTGTGTCATCATTGATTTATAAGGCATTAAGCTGCTTTCCAAAGGCAGGCCTTCCTTTGCTGCTAGAGTAGGAGGATTCTTGTCCAAATCAGGGCCAGCTGAACAAGCCTGCGTGTTGAAGAGGACTCAATGCCGAGAGCGCGCGGCCGAGAGGAAATAAAAATAGAACGCCACTATCCGGTTTGGAGTTGCCGCAAGAAGCAGTAAGAAATCCAATTTTTTCTTTCTCTTATATTCTGCGATACAAAGAGATAGGGAGGAGGAAAAGGAAGTGCCAAACACAAAACGTGTACACGCACAAACCCAAGCACACACTCACACACACCCCAAACAAGGAACATCATTAACATATGAATACTATATGCAAATGGTTAGAGGAGAGCAGATGTTGGTGCATTTAATTGACCTATATGTGAATTGCATCCAAACCTTTTAGATAGAGCGCACTGAATTCACAACTATTACAGTGGCCATGACACACTGGCTTTCTTAGCTGCTACAGTGAGAGAGAGAGAGAGAGAGAGAGAGAGAGAGAGAAAGAGAAAGAAAGTGAGAGACCTTCCAGTTGATAGTTGTGTCAGTCTGTCATAGCTGCTGCAATACCCAAACACGGTGCTGTCCTGTCCCCACCCTGCGCCCGCTGACACCCGCCGTGCGTCTCTTATGGATGACATCACTGCGTCACAGTGGAAATCGATCACTTAATGGCCTTCGGGGAGCATGGTCGTAGCTGACAGGTTACGTGCCCCAGCCTCAGCTGCGCCGTCTTTCTCCATCTCGATAGTTCAGCCGCTTTCCTCTTTTCTCTTTCTACTTTTATTCACTGCTTGCTTCTTTAACAGCTACGCTTGCACGGTACAGCCAAGAGAAGCACACGCTATTTTAATCTGCCCTCTTTTCTCCCCTGTCGCTCCCTTGATTATTTTTTTTTCCTTTCTGCTTGGGAATGTCATTAAATTGTATTAAATAGCCTTTTGTCCACAGGGCAAGGACCGCCCGATATATGATAATACATTAATGCCCTGGTGCTCCAGCCACTGAGCTGAAACGTGCTTTAAGATCACAGGCTGAGAAGCACACACTTGGAATTCTATTGTGCAATATGTGTGTGTGTGTGTGTGTGTGTATATATATATATATATATATATATATATATATATATATATATACGAGCTCATATATCTGTATACATATATATCTGTGTGTGTGAGTACATGTGTGCAAGAGCATATGAGAGGTGGAGAGCGTGAGAGTGGCTTCGCTAACAACTGTGACACATACTAATAGAAACATACCTAATAAATTACAAGCTTTCAGGGTCTGGCAAGCTGACATTTTCTCTGTGAGCGGGACAATTTCATATCTGCGGCACGGGCAACCAAATTGCATCACATGGAGATGCCAGCGGATTAGCATAAAAATTAACACTTAAATTTCAGCTTATTGTCAACCCGCTCTTCTGCTCCTTCAGCCAGACCAACAATCAATTCCTCTTAGAAATCTGATTATCTTCCATGATGCTTATTATCCTAGTCATGTCCCCTCGCCGCCTTTCTCAGACTGCTGGACTATTTGTTTAAATGGAATTAAGAAACTGATAAATCTATAGGTGTCTCTTAGACGCACATGCACCCCCTCCCCCACCACCACCACCAGCACCATCACCGCTTTTCTCTTTCTTTCCTACAAAACCTTCTATTCTCTCTCTCTCCCTCTGCCTCTTCGCCTTTGTCCTAGCCTTCATCAACAGTTGCTGATTAAAAATGCTAATTAATATGCCATAAAGCCTCTAGAAGTAGTTTACATTTAGATGGTCTATTATTCACCCATGTATTCACTGTGGCCAGCTATATAATGGAAGTGCGTAAATGCACTACCGTTAAAACTATAACTCCGTGCAAGAAATAGGGAAACATATTATATCAATTATCTCAGGACTATAAACATCAAAAAAAAATTGCCTCTTTTTTTTTATTCCTTTTGAGTGAGTCATGAGGAACACCAACAGCTGTATATATATAAAGTCTGTATATACAGTATAAAGAAATGTTAAAGTTCACATTTACTTCAATATCATGATCACACCCCTGCTTGTGAAAGAATCTGCAACTGTCATCATGGTTACCATGGTTACGTGACATGATCATTTTGGGTCAAGAGCCCTTGTGCTATCTTTGACAAAATTACCAAATATTCAAAGCATAACTTAAAGCTCTTGTCCTTTTAGTTTTTTGGGGTTGTTTTTTTTTCCCCTCCTCTCGCATTATATTTTCAAAAAGCTTCAATTCTGTTGTAGTGAAATATTTGTCAATACAGTCCTATTGAAAACATCACCCAAGTATGTAGCGAGACACAGCGCTCGCTTTGGGTGGCTTTCCACGCACTGAGAGTGGAGCTCCTTTTTGTTTAGACAAATGGTATTTCATCGCATCCAGATGTCTTTAAGCACAGTTCATCCACCATGCGCACACTCCAAGATGTACAAAAAAATGTATACAAACATTTATTCAAAGCTGCATGCCTCCACTCATATTTAAGGGGTTGTCATGGTTGCCTTGACTCTAACCACTTCCATGCTTTTTTCTCTTTTTTCTTTCTTTTTTTTTTTAAGTGTAATGTTAAACAGAGGCACTGTAACCTGACTGGTGTTCATGATCAGGCCAGTGAATGGGTGAATGATTTTCCAGGACACAGACTGGAGTTGAGGACGTGTGTTTTACGCGTGCCTCATGGAAACGTGTTGTGATGTGGCAGATCGGGCTAGAGCGTGGAACGTGACGTCACTGAAATTCGATAGCTGGAATTTGTTGACCTGGGGTTAAGATGATTTAGAACATGATCAGGATTGAAGGTCTGAGTACAGTCTTATAGTTTTTTTATTATTATTATTATTATGGCTAGAAAAATGGCCCACCCAGCAGTGAAAACTGAAGTCCCTGCTCGTGTTAAAATAATCCATTTCTCTTCATCTGAACAAAATAACCTTACTCACTTAAATCCGTATATGCGAGAGCCCTGGCCATGCATCTACATCTGTGAGGCTCCTTGCTTTACATGAGCATATTACTCTTTACTCTGCTCATGCTCTAAGAATAATAAACGTGTGCTTAGCTGGCCTATTTTCGCATGCTGATGCCACACAATGGTGAAGGGAAAAATTCAAGTCTTTAAATTCTGAGTAAACATTGCACTCTTTGTTGACTGTAGAAGCCTTTTTCACCCTCCCTCCTTTCCACATTTCTTTTTAGCCTTCTTCTCTCTATGTCTCTCTGAGCTTGTTGTGTTTTTTCTCCAAACAATACATCCTCTTGCACATCTGAGGAACACACCTCACTGCCATTTTATAGGTTAAGCTCCCTAGTATGGAGAGTCATATTTTATAATGCTGGTTTGTTTTTATGAGCGAGTGTAATTAACGCTGCATGTCCTATCTCTCAGCCATCGATGCCAAGGCCTTTATTTAAACAACTATGTTGTGAAATGTTTGTGTTCTCAGCATTTGCTTGGCCACACACAGATTATTATTTCATACTTCTCTGGGACGTTTTGAAACGTTTACGCTTTCAACTGGTTATTGTTTTTGATTAGGACTTTTTTTTGGATGAATCACAAGGTTTGGGGGAGGGGAGAGGGGGTGAAGACATGTTTAGGAAGGAACGAGTGTGAACCTGAAGGACCAACTTAGGCCAAGTCTGTGCTCACTGCTTGATTTATGAAGCCAAGGTTAAACTATTTATGTCCGAACGGTTTGAGTTGTTTAATTTCTCTGCTTGTCTGCTTGGGGCCTTCGTTTTTTCGTTTTTTTTTCTGGTTCTCCTTTTTTGGGGTTGCAGTTCTACATTAGTGCATCTGCTCCCTATACTTACTGCAAGAGAGACTGAAGACTTCAGATGCAACGGCTTTCACATTACAAACAAGAGGCACAAATAACACTATTACAGAAGAAACCTATGAACTAAATAAACGCAATCTAGCTTTTAGCTCGTTGCTGAATCTACCTGGAGAATGTTTTCTGTCGTTTCCTTGTAAAGACAAGAGTAAATGTGAGTTATGTCCATGACGGCAAGACTTTGAGACTGATCAGATGGGAGAGCAGATGTCCTTTAACAATGCTTTCTGTTGTAAGACCCCTTCTTGCACCACTGCGCATATTTTAAAGTTTACTTTCAATGTAATACAGGTGTCCAAAGTGGAATATGCCGAGAGATAAAGCTTTTAGAAAGCGACTGCATCACAGACTGTCCCAGTGAGGCTGTACGGTCTTCAGATTAATACTCAGCATGTCTGAATCTCCAGGGTTCTGAGGTAAGATAGGACACTCTGTGAGCCAGCCACACTCAAACACGATCTATAGCCCTCACTTAACCTGCCAATCAAGCAGACTGTATTCCTTACCCTCTGTAACAGAAGTCGGACACGTGTGGTAGAGACGATGGTTTGCGTGGACGCTTTTTTGTCTTTGATGCTTTACTTATGGTGAATGCACAAATCAGAGCTGGAGCCTGCAGGCATTAGTCTGAGAGGAGCCTTGTCCAGGCTGATAACCTCAGAGAGCGATATTGTCCCATCATCTTGCCCCTTCATAAGCGCTGCATGATCTGCTGTGGTATGCAGATGGGACCTCTGAGTCTCAGGCTTGTCATCTTTTGATTAAGAAAAGGAAATGATTTCACTTTAAAGACATCCCCCATCCCTTCACGACCGCCCCAGCCACCCAGCTGCTCTCTGTCGCTCTCAATCGTTCAACATGCTGTAATCCTTTGTTTCCATGCTTGCTTATTCCTGCACCCACGACCAGTGCTCTACCTGTTGCTGCCCCATTTCAGTACGGAGAACACGCAATATGCATCTACAGACAAGACTCGAAGGCGGAAAAGAGACCAAGATCATCTGTTTTTATGAAAAAAGTGCCAGAATCTGACGACAACGTGGCCCGAGTCTGCTCTGGGACCTGACCTCAGCTTAAGTGGAGCAATGTGCCATTTTTCTGTGACCTCGGGCTTGTTAAGTGGAGAGACGAGGAGCTCGGGAGAACGGAAAGGGCGGGTTTGTGGGGTCTCTGAGATCGAGACGCAGACGTGGCGTTCCTCCATAAAGCCTCGGAGACCGACAGAGCCCCATCTCGCCTGTCACATTAAACCATCTCTCAGCAACACATCTGTACACGTGCCACAAATCACGGCCGGGGCCGCTCTGGGAGGGGGACGTGTCAGAAGGAGCTGTAAATGGTTCAGGAAAAGCAGATAAAAACCTGCAAAATCCCTGTGCTAGGTGCAGAACGCATGTTTGACAGAATCTGGTACTGTTTCAAGATATTTCTAGGGTCTGTACTCTCTGGATACTCTACTCACTGCCAAACTAAATTCCCTCACCATGGAGCCATCCAAGAAAGGGCACAGGAGCTTTCTAAACACTCTCTGTAGGCATTAAGACTACTGGGAATTTACCTATCATGTGCTCATTATGTCTTGCAGGTTCTTATAGAAATCAGTGGCTTGGCGGGGAATAAGATTGCATCAGACTTGAACGTATAAAGCTAGAGCAAAATACAGGGCCTGGAATAGATCTAAACCTCTCAGCGGCTGCGTGGATGGCTGTTTGTGTTGTCTGTGGCTTAGCTGCTCATGTAGTGCTTAACCTCAGGCCAAGGGAAACAGATCGAAGTGCTCACCTGGCCACTATCGAATAAGCACTTTTGACAACAGCCTTTACATTGTTTTTAAGCTATCATTTCATTTCACTTATACGGAACACACCATTTTACGAGCTGTAATCTGACTAATACATGCAGAATAAATTATTGAAAACCCTCTTTTATTTTTTTGCAATGGTGTCGAACGAGATGAATTCACGTGTATGTGATTATTCTTAATGGGAAAGACAGGGTTTGAATACTTCCGAGATAAAAGTCCCAGTGTGGCATGAAAAATATTTTGTGGGACCAGTGTGTTCAAATACTCTGAGTCAGAGATGTCACTCTTGACTGGCCTATCGATCGCACCTGGCTCCAACACACTCTCACCGGTATCATTTAAACTCTCTCAATTTTTAATCACCATCAACACCAGATCCAGATCTCTCTCTCTCTCTCTCTCTCTCTCTCTGTCTCTCTCTCTCTCTCTCTCTCTCTCACACACACACACACACACACACACACAAACAGACAAACATACAGCACACAAATGCATGCACAACACCCAAACAGAATGTCAAAAACTTCCTGCACAAAAGCTTATACTGAACACACACACACACGCACGGCTAAATTACACTGTGCGCTCATACACGCTGATGTTTACACACCCACACAGAGCTACACACAGAACTACACTGAAATTACTGTATACATTTAATATGACAAACATATGAACATGGAACTAATTAAAGTCGGTACATCATAGTGTTCTTTGAAACACACACACACACACACACACACACACACAAATACACCCTGATGAGTGGCGTTGCAAGGCTTCACCCGGCCCACTCCGGTTCTGTTTGACCTTGCTCTGCCATATTCATTACATCATTAGGTTACCTCTTCATTAACTTTTCATTATTTATGGGGGCTTGTGGGGAGGGGGCACCTTTATCAAATACTATCTTTTGTCAAGCACACAATGCAGAGGCAGTCCCCCCCCCCACTTTCCTCCAGCTGTCCACGCTAATAGCTAGCCTTGCTTCATTGCTAGCAAAGGCATCTACCCTAACTCCTATCATTTAGCTAAGACACTGATAAACATGGGAAGGCAACTAGGCATATCCTCAAACCACAACTGAACAAGCTTTGAGGTTAAACGGTTTTAAAATGGCTTTTATTGCGACATACAGTGCTGTATATATCCGTAATTTATACCCAGAACCATTTATTTAAAAAAAAAAAAGAAAAAAGAAAAAAGAAACCAATGGACAATGTCATTTACATTGCGCAAACATATCTGACTGTAGATAAACATATTTGTGTGCTCTACCCTTACACGAGCGCCATTCTGTTCCCAGGGCGTAGCAAGCTAGCTGTCATTAGCGAGCCATCGGCCCCTCCACCGCCACAGATTGCCTTTTTAAAAAAGTCTGGCTGTGGCCCATTTCGCATCGTAGGCCAATTATAAATGGCAAATCACAATCATGCCGATTTTTTCCTCCACACCCGCCCCCACCCCCCCAACACTCCACTCTGGCCAGGCTCCATGGCATCTCTTGAATAATATGGTGATAGCCCTTTGTGCGACAGCCTGCCCAGGCGTCAGGATATTTTACACATTCATGTGTCGGCTCCTGGGCTCAAACAGGGCTGCGCTTCAATACCACCGCTTGGCCAAGTGTCTAGCCTTTAGTTGGCCTGTATTCGACTCCTGATTGTCTGCCACATCGCAAGTTTAAAATATGGGGGGGGGGGGGGGTGGGGGGGGGCTCAAATTGGTTCACAAACAGCAGGCAGGTGATGGAAATGATTTCTAAATTTGAAATTCAAAGCCGTCTCTCTTAAGAAAGAGTACCAGATTTCAGATCAGTGTGGAAGAATAGAATAGGAGACGAGCAGAGGAAGCTATTAAATTGTGTTAGGAAGAGGCATTAGGCTTGACTGATAGGGACCCTGATTGACTTCCAGTACCACAGTCTTACTACACAGAAAAGTGTGTGTGTGCACGTGTGTATGTTTGTGTGTGTGTGTGTGTGCGTGTGTGTGTGTGTGTGTGTGGCATGAGTTCCCTCTCAATCCACACACCATCCCATGATCATTCGCCAATTACAGCGAGCTAATGCATCCAGAGCCTGGAATCCCACCCAAAATGCAAGGGGGAGAATTCTCTGGAGGAACGCTAATAATATAACTTAAATCATGCTGAGAGAGAGCATTATGCGCAAAATGGAAATCAAAAAAGAAAAACACAGTGTAATTTAAACTGGGGCAGGGCTGGAATGGGTTTATCGTATAAATGGTAATCTCGCTCCTTCTCTCTCCCTCTCTCTCTCTCTCTCTCTCTCTCTCTCCCTCTCTCTAATATCATCATGAAAAGCATACATTAGACCATTTCAGGCCTGCAAGAAGGGGCTTTGATTGGCAGCCAAAAGAGAACGAGGCAACACGGAGGGCCCGGTAATGGCCTGTGAGCTTGGTTCTATAGGGCATCGCTCGTGAGTGTGTTCCACATAAAAGACGTCTCAGGTGAAAGTGAATATTAGACATATCTTACAGTTCTCTCTCTCTCTCTCTCTCTCTCTCTCTCTCACACACACACACACACACACACACACACACTCACACAGGGTATTTCTCACATCTACTTTTGTTTTGTTTTGTTTTTCTGTTTTGTTTTGTTTTTTTAATCCTTTTTATCCACACTCGTACACTTAATTGAGTGCACATCACTCGCCTTGATCTATGAATAAGAATCAGAATAATGAAAAGTTGAAATATAGACATATTTGTATAAGAATGAACAGACTTTCTTTAAGAAAAAAAACCTTCAAAAACTGCCTCCACCAAAAAAAAAAAAAGACAAAAAAAACAACAACACATAAAGCACTCAAGCTTGAGCAAGATAATGTGCCCTAGAAATGAGAACTGACAAGAAGGAAGGCAGCCTGCACACACACTTCCAAACACACACAAAACACACTGCTCAGTGTGCCTGATATTATTCGGTAAGCGAGAGAGAGTGTTTTCTGAGCAGCTGCCTCTATGACGAGAGGTGTGCTGATGTATTCTAATCGCTTTTTTAGCCTGGATGATCATCACATGTGATGGGCTATGCAGAGAACTCGAATTGCTCAGCAGAACAGAACATTACCGTAGTCCCTTCAGATCTCCTTGTGTCTTGTTTCTACTCCTCCTCATCAAGCTGCATCTTTAAAAAAAAAAATAAAAATAAAAAAAATCACCTTCTGTCAAAGTATTACTGTAATTCCCGGTTTATTCTTGTGTGACCTGATGTTAACTTGCAGCTCTGAGATAGAGTAATGCCAACAGGTGTGGAAACAGGTAGGGAACTCAACACGTGTGTCTGTACTCATTGCTTGCCTCACCTACAACACGGCAGAAGTGTGTGTGAAAGCATCTCCAAGGATTACTCCTCTCTCTCTCTCTCTCTCTCTCTCTCTCCTTCTCAATGTCTTGGAAGCGCTCAGTCACATCGCAGGACATAATCCAAGCGAATATCTGAGAGTTGTGGCAGAGTTCAGAATGGATCTGTGTAATGCTGACAGACTACATCATCCGGCCACTAAGCCTGTGTGAAATAGTTGCGTCTGCTGCGCGGCATTGCTGTCACACTCACCACCAAACCCCCCTCCCTCACCCTCCCGCTCTTCCTTTCTACACTCGGTACCACAGTTTAGACCTGTCAAGTTTAAAAGCTGCATTCGAATTTCATTTGTGTTAATGCTGAAATGAATTCGAATCTACACCGTTTGTCAGGGACACCTGTAACCCCTGCTCATTCGTGCAATTATCCAATCAGCCAATCATGTAGCAGCACTGTTATGCATAAAGTGGCTTTGTCCATGTAATGCTTTTCTGCTTAGCACGGTTGTTAAGAGTGGTTATTTGAGGTGATGTCTGTGTTTGCACGGTTTTATGAATTGCACTACTGACACATGATTGGCTGATTGGATAACTGCAGGTACACGAATAAGCAAAGTGAGAACAGCCACAGAGAGAACAATCTTTAGAAGTAGTGCATTCCTAAGCATTCGTATTTCATTTGGATTCATTTTTATTTGTTTGTCCGATATGATTATTATTTTCCTGTAGCTGTTGATGTTTGAAGCATTTCAATTTCTTAGGCTGGCCATGTAGAAATCTCAGCTCATGTACACACAGCAATAACTGCACAGCTAGGTTTAGTATAAATGCTCACTACATAGTATCTAACATAATGGCATTTGAGCAATAACCTGCACTTCTAATGCAAGAAAGCGAGAAATGGGAGAAAGAAGGAAATAGGGGACAATCAAATTGTGCCTGAAAAGTACAGGTGAAGAGGTTGGGGTAAAGAGAATAATAATAAGCAAAAAAAATTAAGAAAATATTAAAGTAGAACATAATAACAGAGAGGAATACAGGGATCAGAGTAAGAAGGAAAAAAAAACGTTCATAAGCACAACTTTGGTTTAAAATTTTGGGTGGGGGCGGGGGGACGGGGGGAGTCTGCAAAAGACCCTCAGCTGTGATACGATATCAAAGTAAAAGATCAGACGAGTGAGTTGGTAAGAAAATCAGAGCCTATTTAGTGTGATAAAGCTTCAGCTTCAGACAGCGTGGCCATAAATGTTCACTTGGCTCGGGGAATTTCCTGTTCCTCCTCGAGTTAGTTTGATCAGTTAATAATATTAGATCACTTCAACTCTCCCGTGCCTGTTCACACTCTGAATCCCCTCAAGGTAGCAGAACTGCAATATGCATGGAGTCACTTTGATTGTAGGCTGTACACTGAAGTGCATGTTGCTCCACCGTTCCCCATTGCTCGTGAGCGAGCCATGAATATGTATGTGCCGGGGATAAATGATGTCATATCGCATCGTTTGGAGGCGAGAGAAGGGAAGAAGGAGAGAAAGAGAGGAAGAAAGTGAAGCTATAGGACTCTGGGGAAAGGGGACACAGTGTCATATGGGCTTCAGCGTAAGAGACCTTTATCAGATCAGGCATGAGGAGTGGCCCGAGCTGTCCTGCTCGAATATGGCAGCCACCTGCTCACCCTTGCGCGCTGTCTGCAAAGAATTAATTCCGAGTTTTGGGGTAATTGCAACGAAAATACCAGAACTGGCCGCGTCACATTCATTTCTCTTGCCGTGGCAGAGTTTAATTTGAAGCAGGCCTTCAGATGGATGCTCTCGCTCCTCTGCTGTGGGCGGTGCTGGGATTCAGGTGGGCTGTTTGCTCAGAAGGGACGTGTTTTTCGACGCGTCCGCTTCACATTCCTCACGTCGAAGATACATACAGCAGGTCATGCCAACGTATGAAGACAGAACTGAATAAGAAGAACAGTAGGATACGAAGGCCTGGATCTTCTTGTGTCTTTCATTATAAGAATCTTTCATCTTATAATAATCTGTCAACTAACTAACTACTTGTCGTAGACGCTCTTAATAACGTGTGAAACTAGAGGTGGGTGACATGAAATCTGTTCTGTACTGAAATATTAAACAGCACCTGCGTGTACTTGTTCGGTGCATGTTTATGTGTGTGTGTGTGTGTGTGTGTGTGTGTGTGTGTGTGTGAATATGCTCTTATTCGCTGGCGTTGAGTATTGAATAAATTATACTGCCTATGCCTGTGTGAATATTGTGTGTGTGTGTGTGTGTGTGTGTGTGTGTGAGAGAGAGAGAGAGAGAGAGAGAGAGAGGGAGACCAAATTCAGACGTGTGTGTGTATCTCCTGATTGAGATTGGTTCGACGGGCTGGATGGAACAGATGTCAGTGTGTGTCGACTGCCAGCAAGATTGAACAAAGCCAGTCACATTGCCTTCCTGGCCAGGAGTAGTAAAACAGGAGACCTACAAAACCGAGGGCTGATATTAACTGTCAACAAACTGCATATGGACGAATACAAACAAAAAAAAAAGCACATAAAAACTCAAAAGATTCGTCATTCACACTTCGATTCATCTAATCCAGATTTGGAAACACTAAAATATCCTTCAGTTACTCCCTGAATAATGGTGATGTGCTATAGTTATCCATGTTATTATTTATTTCATGTTACTGAATGATTAATTAGCACAGAACTGCAGATTCTGTTTAGGCCCAAACTGGTAATTTATGGCCCCGTCTCTCTCTCTCTCTCTCTCTCTCTCTCTCTCTCTCACTCTCACACATGGTCTAAACAAAGCAAACAGGAAAATGTGAGTCACAGTGAGGTCCATGATCGTCAGATTCAATATGTGAGAGTTTTGAAAGCACATGTGAAAGAACAGTAAAACTCTGCGCTCATAACTCCTTCTAGCACTCATCACACATGAATGTGCTACACGGACATACTGTAATCTCACTACACACCCTCTAGTGCCTGCGGCTGTCGGAACGAACTGTTTCGCTGCTCAGACGCGACTCAAATGTTCAGAGTATTCTTGTATTCAAAGGCAAAAAAATAAACACACAATATTCTGTTTTTATGTCTATCTAAACATGTTCCCTAAAATTTTAGCGTGCCTGGATTCAGGGAAACGGTACAGAATAAATGTCTGTAATTGATGGCATGCTTTGATTTTCACAGATTTTCTTGTTCATTTTGGATCCATTTTCCAATTAAATATAACAAGCAAGCAAACTTTATGTCCTGAAAGTAACAGGAAATTAGTTAACAATTATCTTATTTTTTTGTGTGCTCAATACATAACAAAAGTATTGTTACGCAGTGAGTATAACGATTTTACCATGTATATGGATTCGATGTGCGAGAATGCTGGATTTTTTTTTTTTAACGTTACCAATATGACAATATAAAATTATAAAAACCAATATAAAACAAAAAAAAATAAACTTAAACTAAATATCAGATTCACGAAAACATTCCTGTAGCCATAAAAATAGAAATGAACGTAAAATGTAAAAGTTTATTGTAAAATGATGATATTATGATAAAATTATGATATTGCATCCTGATTTTCAACTTCTACGGTTTGTGTGATACAAACATATAGCGTAGTCTGTGGCTCTATAAAATTATAGGCTCATTTATATTTAAATGCATTCGAACACTCGTAAGAATCTTTTGAAGTCATTAAAATTTGAATGTGATTTTTACAGCTGTAGTTAGTTTACAGTGATATGACTCATAATGCATTTTTTTTTTTCCAATGTGGGGAAATAAAAACCCAAAACAAGCCCTTTCAGTCCGACAGTAGCTAAGTTTTGAATTTTTCATTAACGTGTCTTGAGAGCTAGCTAGGTATTTTTTTATTCATGCTTTACAGGATTTGGAAAATCGAAGAAATCTCCATAGACTTGGTTGTGATCACACACACACACACGTTATTGCTCCAACATATCATTAAACATGCGCTCGACAAACTAAAAGCTGTAATAATTCCTTGCACTGACGGTATAATCTCGCATAAAGTTCCCGTTTTGATTTCAGCCTCGCCCTACACAATATCGAGAAAGAGGTATCGCAGAAGCCAGACCGTAGAAACTGACACCGGAGAGACACGAGGAGAGAAAAGGTGACAAGAGCGCGAGAGTGAGAGAATGCGAGTGAGAACAAGAGGGAGAAAAAAGGGTGTGACATGCCATAACAACAAACCATCAGGGGCGTTTGGTGTGTGACGACGTGCTGCGTCCCGTCTTTGCCTTTGTTTTTTTGCTTTGTTGTTTTTTTATACAGACGGTTAACGTAGAGAAGCAGCATGTGTGCACTAACAGGATGCCCAAAATCTTCAGCCTCAGCTGTTATGTTCATTGAGGGAAAAAGTGACAGAGAAAAAGAAAAAGTACGAGAAAAAAAAAGAACCCCAGATGCTTTGACGTGATATATTACTAGAGAGCATTGAGCGAACTCTTTCTAGGACTGTGTGCCTGTGTTCACAGGAATTTGTGTGAATGTGTGTGGGAAGGAGAGAGCAATAGAATGAGGCTACAGTGGTCTGATACCACACGCTGTACATTATCACGTTTCTTTCATTGTCTACATGAATTTTCCAGTGCTACAAAGCAGCTGTCCCCAAACCCCCCAACCACACACACAGACGCAGACATGGAGCACCCTGGTGTTACAACTCTGGTGACCTTTCCCCTCCCGACTGCGTGGTAAACCGCACTCCATTTCCCATAAGACTTTAACGGGCTGCGAGGGGGTGTGTAACCCCAGGGTTAAAGAGCAATCTGTAACCAATTAGCCGTTTGACTGCCGACGATGCGTCCTGAACGGAGGGAATGCAGGCAGAGAGGAGGGTGGGTGTTTTTGGCAGGTGGAAACTCGGGCTTCCTCTGGTTAGATAAAGGGTTAGCAAGGTCCTGACCACAGAACCTGCTCACAGAGGCATCAAACGGCAGAGCTGCTCACAGGCGTCCTGGTGTGGTCCAGCGATAATGAATACCAGATCTGGTCTAGACAACATGAACGCTTTTAGTTCCCACACTCCAATGACTACGGCAGAGTTTAAACTAGAGTCCTAGACCAGAAACTTCACATTTTCAACAGATATATAATAAAAATAAACACTCAATGTTGTCAAATTATATTCCTCAAACCTTCATTCATGAAAAATAGATTTCAAATTTTATTTACTGAAAAGGGCGATAACACGTGTGTGCATGCTAATTGAGTCAACATCAAGTGTGAGTCGCTAGTCAACAACAATTAACGCTGTTTTTAGGCGCACAATGTGTTATCATATAAATGAAAGGTATGGCATCGTGACAATTTGAAATGAATGAAATAAATAGTGTACAAAGAGGATATTTATTTCTAGCTTTCTGTGGGGAAAAAAAACAACATAATTTTAGTAAATGTTGCATAAATGTTGAATTTAAGTACTACAAATATTTTGGCTTCCTATGCAAATAAAGCACTACAGATATTTTTTGGTAATGGACTTTCGCTGTAGAACTCGAAAAGAACCCGAAAGACTGAACTTGAAAACTAATGGAGAAGCGAGAGAGCCTAAAAGGGAAGGAAGGAAGGGAGGAAGGAAAGAGAGAGGATGAGAAAGTGAAAAGGTGAGAAGTGAGTAGAGGGAAGGAAGGCACTCTTAGGGAAACAGAAAGATGAATATAGATTGAGGGAATGAGAGAGAGAGAGAGAGCGAGAGAGAGAGAGAGAGCGCTGGCCAGGGTAAGGACCCTGCTCCTCATCCATCAGTGTATCTGCAGAGGGATCGGGGCCGAGTAATGAGCCATGCACCCCTTTACACGTGTTGACGCTCCGCAAAATAAGATCCATTTACCTTCTGCGTGTCGTTCCGCCTGTTGCCATGCCCCTCAAACACCCCCACTGAGCTCGCAGGTGAAGGCAGCCCGCTCCATACTCTTAGTCCTCCCTCCATCTCTGGTGGCAGCCTATCGCTCTCTGTGGGAGGATCTCAGAGGAATGAAGGATGGTCTGTACTTAAATCGTAGGCTAATGATGGCCATGATGGGGTGCTATCGAGGTAAGAAAACGTGACCTTTTGGATTAGGCTTGGGATACATTTGCAGTGCTATATTTCTCTGCTAAAATCCATTACGGCAGGTTTCCAGACTGTCCTGATGCTGTTAGTACAGGGAGTTCGATTCTATCTGCATGGAATATAATGAGCGCAGAATTAGCTCTGAACAGTTTCACACTGCATCCATATTCAGGCCTGATTACTTTCATTATCATCGATCTATGAGGCTTTTATTTTTCCTCATCAAGTTGCAAATTTGGGTCTTCTTGTCCACTGTCCAGCCACTTTCACACCACCCTTAATGACTAATGATGCATTTAACTGGAGAATTAACGAAGGAGAGATAGAGAGAGAGAGAGAGAGAGAGAGTGGATGCATTAACACTACGTCATACCTCCATGAAAATGGACTGCCCTCGGAAAACAAAAGGGCAAGTGAGAGAGGAAGAAGAGACATGCAGAATGAGAGAGAGAGAGAGAGAGAGAGAGAGAGAGAGAGAGAGAGCTGTTGGGTGAACGAGAATGCGTTGGATAATGAGACATTTCTTTTACCCACCAGCCCTGTGTGTGTGCAGCACCGCGATGATACGCCTGTTTTCCCCCGGCCCCCATTATCTGTGCACTTGAACCCGAGCTAACAATGAGTTCATAGAGATTGAGAAGTGCTGGGCTCTTAATTGTATGTATTTAGTCACGCAAACAGAGGCAATGGCCTGAGAATGGCTAGTTAGTGAATGACATCATTTGAGCTGCCGATTTGACTCAATAGCCCCGTTGCAAATTTGCGCCACTGCAAAACATCCATCCTTTGCGACTAAGCAAGCAGATCCTCCTGCACTCGCTTCAACATCAGCATGCACCGCGTTTTGCTGGGGCTCCGTCTGTTGTTTTACCAGCACGCCCCTGCTTTATGATGCTCCCTCAGAACCCGACAGACTCTCAGCTCTCCCGAGTGATCCCACCTCGTGTCACTCTTCTGATTTATGATTTAAGAATCGACTTTGGTTTAAAGGTGTTCGCGAGCCTGTCGGTGCAAGCGTGTGGCGTGTCAATCAGTCGAGCTGGTTGGTGGCGTTGGCACTCCAGATCTGCTCATCGCGTCATGATGTTAGTGTGCCTGACTTCCTCTGCACAAAGGCAACACAGAGGGAGCATCCCTTCTCAAGCAGGGATGTCAGCACTCGAAAAATCAATCACCATCTGGCCTCCTCTATTCCCAGGAAAGAAAGAGAGAAAGAGAGAGAGAGAGAAAGAGAGAGAGACAGAGAGAAGGAGAAAAATGGAGGGAACGGCTCAGTGGATGGGCAGAACCAAGCAGCTGTGCTCTGGCAGAGTCATGGTAGTACGACGAGTCCATCCGTCCGCACAGTCGGCCATTAGGCGTTGTGAGAATGACTCGCATTAGCCGCAGCAAGGTCACGCTAAGCAAACAGAGATAAGAGAAAAGAAAGCAGCGATTTGTCTGCTTGGCTAACACCATGAAGCTGCTCAGGTCATCGGGTTTACTCTACAAGTGCATACGAAAAAATTTCCTTTTTACTCCTGGGTCTGCTGTTAAATATAAAAGTACGAGGATAAATAGAACACACTGAACTGAGGTTCTTTTACAGCATGGCACCAAATTTGGATGGGGTCTTTTTTTGGGGGGGTGACATGATTTTTGCTGCAGCATTGCCTCCTTTCAGTAGCACAGCTGTGTGAAAAATACCAGTCGGAAAAGGGTGCTGAGGCAGCAAAAGCATTTAATACTCAACAAACAGTTATCTAAGCCCATGTCCAATAACCCGACACCACTGTAATGTGACCTACATACTAAGTGAATAAGATTTTTTTTTTTTTTTTTACATCAGGGAGGGGGCAAGGAGAACAGTACAGAGCACACAGCTCATTCAGCTGACAGTAATTAAATAGCAAGTATTTCTTTCCACTGCCCTTTTGCCTCTCGGCCAGCTAAGAAAGTATAATGTAACAGAACATATTGTGCCCTCCTCTGTCCTGCCTCTCTCTCTTTTCACTCTCTTTTCTTTTAGGTTCAGTCGCATTTAATTAAACAATGAATTGAAGTTTGATTTTGTATTTGATTTCCACCGGCTTTTTAAAGACAAAGCGCGGCCGACGGAAAGGTGTCCGTTACAGCCCGAATGGGAAAAGCGACGATATTGAGAGTTTATTGAGCTCCATCACTGTCACCACACCAACTTGGAAGGAGGTAAAGATCTTGCTGACACTGAACACGCAGCATGTCCCTTGAAGATTAACAGGAGGAGTGAAACGTCAGCTCGTCCTTTACAGACAGGCAACAGGAAGATGAAAGAACGGGAGCACGGTGGGATCGGAGGCCACCAGAAACAAAGCAGGTGTCCATATTAATGTTGCTCCTGAATGCCTTCAAGGCTGGATAGAAAACAGCAAAGTAAGGGGAAAAAGAAAAGCTCCTCAATTAGGTTAAAAAGAAAGCAAGACAGCAGGATGGCAGGGTAGATCACCACATCATAACTTTCCATCAGGATGACTCACTTCAACAGATATCCTCACTTTTGGATCTCTCCAAACAACGACACCCACGTGCGATTATTTCACTTTTTTTTTTACATATACTATGCATAATGAAGCACTCACTTTTAAATAAGACCCTCAGTGTAAAACGTTCAGAATATGTTAGCTATTCCGTGGGTTTTGAGAGAAAACTCAAACGTACTCGAGTCAAAGTCCCAAATGGATCCGAATGCAGCACCGAGCGATGGGAATCGTGCGTTTAGCATAAAGTCAAAGCATGCTCCTGTTTGGAAAGGCTAGGGATTATATAAATAACTACAAATGAGTCAGCCATGCAGTCTCAGGCCGCTACTCCAAAAAGCAGGATATTTTTTTTTTTAATCAAACATCACTGAGAAAAAAAAACGCACGAAAGAAGAAAAATCATGC
Organism: Ictalurus furcatus; assembly: GCF_023375685.1. Taxonomy (NCBI): domain Eukaryota; kingdom Metazoa; phylum Chordata; class Actinopteri; order Siluriformes; family Ictaluridae; genus Ictalurus; species Ictalurus furcatus. The sequence continues at coordinate 11,581,472 of NC_071281.1, forward strand.
AGATCAATTACCACACCTCAGGGGTGGCTTAATTGAATTTTCATCTACAGCTGCCACATGTTCGACTGGTTGTAGGTGTCTTCTTCATTTGCATGAATGTGCTTCAAACAAGAGAGAGTCAAGCTGACAACAAAAAAACAGATGAAATGATGAAAGAAGGGAGAAGCGAAAGCTACAATGGAAAGAAGAAAAAAAAAACCAAGAAAGAAAAACGTCTCAACCCGTAGTATTTGAAAGAGGATTAAGTTAAATCTGAGGGTAAACCTAAAGTTAGGGAACTCTCTCAGGGAAAAGGGATGCGATCCGCAACAAGGCCGCTTTTGTCAACGCTCGAGCAACTTTGAATCGTAATGTGAAAGAAAATAAAAACAAGGTAGAAAAGGCATGAAATTTGCTGCATCGCAGTTCTCCACGCGTCTTCATTCTGTTAATTCAATTACGGGCACTCTTGGGTTTCCCTCTCTTCTTCCTCTATTACACAGACGGAAGCAGTAGCAGCAGCGCATTTCTTTAAAAAAAATCTCATACATAGAAGAACTGAGGTAAAGAGGAGACTGAACAGCATCAAACTTTCTTTCTCGCTTTTCATTCCTTCCCAGAAAGCTTTACTGATGACCGCTGCTTCATGGCACTCCTAATTTTAAGCTCCTAACAATTTTAAGCTTCCATGTAGGAACCAGTCTCCATAGAGGAGAGCTCTTTTGTACACTTAAATACACCCCAATGTGTCCCTCAACAAAAGCGTCTCCCTTTCCTTTCTCCTAGGCTTTTTTAATGCTTTAAGTTTAGGTGGTCTGTGGGTGGTGGATTTTTTTTTTTCTCACTCAAACTTTTTTTTTTTTTTTTTTTAATCAAGCATTAGCCGTGCTCCCCATTCAGCGGCACAGCGACTATAAAAATTCATCAGGATTAAAATGACCTCACAAGCAAAATTAAAGTTCCTAAAGTACACAATGGGGGCTGTATCTTTTTTAACATGTCCTCAGGGCCTTGGGAACAGAATTGTTTCCTGACAAAGTGCTCCTGCCTTGACAATGGGCACCTTTCAAGCCCTACACACGGACTGTCTTTAGACTGCAGGAGAAGGACTTATTTCACATATCAATCAAAGAGCAAAAAAAAAAAAAAAAGAAGAAAAAAAAGGAGCGAGAGAAGGTTCGGAAAAAAAAAAAGAAAGACCCTCGTCTAGCGCAAGTGGTCCTTCAAGAAGTGAACAGATCAAAACTGAGTATATGCTGCATTTATAGGGGCCATTCAGTGGTGTTTTGAGCGGAGAGATGGAGCAAGAAAGAAAGATTTCTGCGCATGAAAAGAGTGATTTAATCTGGGAAGAGATGAGAACACCACATATCTGATAGACTGTATTTGAGAGTGTGCGCATATAAAGAGGTCTAAAAGCCTAAAAAAGAATGTCATGAAGCAGATCATAGGTTCCGCTCTGATTTGCCAGAGTAAAAACATACCCGGAAAGTATGCCATTCGATTTCGTCTTCACGCTCGAATGCACTGCGCTCACACACTCAACCTGCACACACGTAAAGGTTTGTCAGCATCACACCAACCGACACCCCATCGCTAATCAAACTGGAGATGAATTGGGTGTGGAAGGCAGTAATTCCAGACTGCATTTGACCAGCTCAGGCTGGATCAGCAAGAGAGACACATATAAATATAGTGTTCCTAGACAGGTGGATTAATGAGGCTCTTTAAAGGCCTCCTTTATAGGTCAGTGGCTGCACGGGTCCGTCTAATACCACAAAAATCATCTCATCTACTGCTCAATTCATTATAGCGCAGAGAGAGGTGGAAGGAGAGAAAGAGATATAAAGAACGAAATAAAGGGAGGAGGATGAAGAAAAGGAGAAAGGCAGAGTGAATCAATGTTAGAATGAGTATGGCATTCCTAAATGCAGAGGTTTTTTTTCTAATTTCCTAATTAGCTGTTAAGTCTTCCTTCCTTTTACAAAGTGTCGAGTTAAAACTGAAAGAAATAAATAACTGTGAAAAGCCCCCAAATACTCTGCTTTGTCAATACTAATAGTGCAGTCATCTTTTCCTTTTAGTCTTACTACACACACACACACACATAAGAGAGAGAGAGAGAGAGAGAGAGAGAGAGAGAGAGAGAGAGAGAGAGAGACAGAGAGAGAGAAAGACAAATAGAATTGTTATGTAACCTACCTCATCATTTCTGCAGTAGATGTAGTTGTAGAATTGGGGCAAGGCTTCTTTAGACAGGGCTTTGATAGGGTATTATATTAAACCTAATTAGATCATAGTAATAGCTTTAGGGCTCCTATGATAGATGCTAGCCTCTGGACCTTAGTGTACATTTTCTTAATATTTCAGCTTGTGTGCAGAGCACAAATTCATCTTTTTACATGAGCCTGTGGAAGTGACATGAGACCTCTACACTCCTAAGGAGGGAAGGGCAAAGGAAGATACATGAAGTGTGTGAGAGAAAGAGAGAACGCATACGTATACAGTGGAATGCAATCATAAGTGTTGTGTTGTGCAACTATTGTGCAAAAGCGCTCAGTTGTGTTTAGTACAGACCTACAGCATGCTCATGAGAGATCACTGTGTACATTCATGAGTGTGTGAGTTAGGGCTGTCTGAATGAATTTCACTGTTTAGAACAACTTAATAATCATGCATATGAAACATATTGTGTTTTTGGACAAAATGAACCATGTTGGCTGATGTAGGAGGAGCCTGAGTAAATGCTATAATGAAACAAGATGTAGCAAAAAAAAATTATGTTTATTACACAATGTTTCCAAAGAAACAGGATGCTTCTTTAAAAAATAACAATAAAAAGTAAAATAATTCATCAGTTATCCCAGGGAGAAGGATGAAGGTGTTTCTGGGGCTGTTGCAGGGGTTGGGGGTGGAGGTGATGGATTCAAATTTACACACAATGTCAATAAAAACAAACTACCTGTGCAACATTATAAAGGACCCTGCTAATGTCACATAACCAGTAGCAATCATGGTGAAGGAGCTTCCTAAAGTTCTCAGGGATAACATTATTATTATACAACACTCGAATGGAAAAAGCTACATAGCACAGACCTTAAACATCCCTGTCAGTACTACTGTACAAAGGTGGAAAGTTCATGGAACTGCAACTAATCATCCCTGGATATGTACGCCATGCACGATTGCACAACACGCCCTCGAACCAATAATAAGTAAAGTAAGAGAGAAGACGTGGGCCACTTGAAAAGAGTCGCAGGACAATCTGAAATCAGCACGAACAACACTTACACAGAGAAAAATAAGCAATGACCTGCACTGCAATCGTCTCTATTTCTACACCCCACACAAAACTCTGAACAGAAGCAGAAAGAATCTGAAATCTGTGCGAATTTGAAGTGGATATATGGAATGTAAGTATATACAATAACAAAAACAAAAAGCTCCAACTACTTATTTCCCTTCACTGTATGTATAGATATAGATATAGATTACAAATATGAATTCATCTTCAGTCAATTCATATAACTTTATGTGGCTGAATCTGAAAATGCAGCAGAATTCAGCGTAACTATGTTTAATGACCTTGAATAAAATAAAGTATGTCCTTCATATAACATCCTTTGCTTATGGTTGATGCAATTCACTCTATAGTGTAGCATTTGTTCTACTGTGCAAAATGACTGGCTCATCAAAACTGGAATGCTTTCCAGTACTATTTTATTAGGTAATTACAATTGAAATCTAAATATAATTCGTCAGCATTCTTTGCACCATCCCTGAATATCTCCTCTCAAGGCAGAAGTGTGTGATTTCATAACGTGCAACATCTCATCCCGCAGGCCAGGCCTGATTCAGTGCACATTAGTGCTGGGTCATGCTGCCATTCACATCCTGTCTCAGTTCTGCTATGCAAACCCATCTCTCTCACCTCATTCTCTCCCTCTCTCTCTCTCTCTCTCTCTCTCTTCTTTTCCATTTTCATTTAAAGTATGCATGCTGTAGAGACTCATGCTGGAACCTTTCCCTGCGCGTACAGTGTGCCGGGTCAGGATGCATTAATGTGCGACAGGGCCACATCTATCTCTGCCGCACACCTTGAGGGTATCTCTTAAATGGCAGAATTTGGTCATTATGTGGCATTAACCTCATTAGAAAACACTCTTTAGAGGCTGGGAGATAAAATTGATTTACAGCTGCCATTCCCACCATTGCTCCTCCGATCAATTGTTAAACTATCCTTTTTATGGCCTGCGATGCTGCGTTTCTCTGTGCGACGACCCCACCACCCCATCTTTCCCTCTCTGCCTGCTAGGTGTGTGTGTGTGTGTGTATGTGTGTGTAGAAAGTGCACAACTCAATGTGGTTAAAAATTGAAAAATACCTTCCATAAGTGAGACTCAGCCATCTTCTCACAATAAAGCAATATGATAGCTTTTTAAAAGCCTTTCTCAGTGCATATGTATGTGTGTGTGTGTGTGTGTGTGTAGAGGTAAACCCATCTGCTCGGTCTGCATGTGTCTGTGTGTGTGTGTGTGTGTGTGTGTGTGTGTGTGTTTACGTATCTGTATGTGTGTATGTGTGTGTGTGTGTGTGTGTATGTTTACGTATCTGTATGTGTGTGTGTATGTGTGTGTGTGTGTGTGTGTGTGTGTGTATGTTTACGTATCTGTATGTGTGTGTGTGTGTGTGTATGTGTGTGTGTAAATGTCAGCATGTCCAGTCGCTGACAGCTGGCTCTGGTGTGGCCGTTTAAGATGAACGCCCGGCTATATTTCTTTGACAAATCGATAAGGCCACCCTCTTTGCTAACCGCCCGCCTCTCACCATCCCCAAGATTGATCTGTGGCTAGCATACTTCAGGCTAGCACACTTCTGAAGGATGAATAAAAAATGGGCCGTTTTGGCAAGGCAGCGCTTTGGGTGTACGAGGCGCAGACGGACGAGTGGTAAAGCCGTTGCTCAGGTTGTCCTCTCTGTCAGTGGCAGCTGAGCGACAGAATTCCATCCCTCGTGTCAGAGAGCGAGTGGCCAAAAGTCTGATGAGGGACGGAGGCCCCCGTTTGCATTGCTCCTTAACATTTCACAGTGTTTCAAATGTCTCCTCAAATAAAGCCATTGACTCAACTGCAGAGAATGGCATTTCAAAATAATGTGGCCTCTCAATTATTCAAAGCTTTACTGTGCCATAATGCTCCAGTTCATAACCGCATAGCCCTGGTTCTCTCTCCCTCACACACACACACACACACACACACTCTTAATAATATCTGAATATCTTCCCACTCTCGCCAGAATTATGACACATATTCATTTCACGTCATCTTTCTGAGTTTGGCAGGAGATCGAGAGAGAGAGAGAGAGAGAGAGAGAGAGAGAGAGGGAAAAAAATACCATCACACCACTGCATTTAGGTGTCAAGCTAGCGGGCCATCTTGACTTTAATATAAATAGATATAAATCAACATGCTGCTTTTTTTTTGCATGCTATCAACAGACAAGCGCTACATTTCACCCACACCTCTTCAGCATATTCACGCTGAGCTGTTCAGCCCATTTCACTGACGGTGTTACAAATAGCTGCTAGGTGAGCTAACCTCGGTCAGGACACACTTCCACCAGACTTCACCTCCTCCAGGCTTTACTGGACCCCTGTCTCAGGATGGAAGTTATAATTATTAGGTATGATGCTGATATAATAAGCAAAAATTCATATTGGCAAATGTAGTCAAGGTGCAAAGTACAGAGGGTTGGGGTTGTGAGTGTGTGTTTGTGTGAGTTGGGGGGGGGGTTTGATAAGGGGGCTCTAATTATGAATATAACCACTCAAATGCAAGGACAAAAGGTTAGCGTAAACACACATATGATGCATGAATTACACTTCGTAAAGATCTACAAAGATCGCCCTGCTATGGATCCACCATGACCCTGACCAAAAGTGTTTACTGAAGATGACTGAATGAGCTCAAAACACCCCTACAATGGACTGTACCGTTTCTTCACTGACTTAAGGGTGAATCGAAATTTATTTGGTTTAATTGCAAGATTTTAAAATTAAATTCCAGTCACAAAACAGTCCCAAAATCTCTCATCATTTAGAATACTTGTGTAAACCGTTGCTTGTTTGGATGCACTGATTTCACTTTTCCCTTTTTTTTTTTTTTTGATATCCCGATATCAGCGCTCGAGTTAGCAATCAATCCCAAATATTTACGCAATCCTGATCTCCTGTTAGCAGCCAAACAACACTCTACAAGTTTCTGTTGCTTGATTATTTGAAATGTTAACAAGTACAGGTTAGCAGATTATTTTATGAATATAACAGTTCTTGGATGTTTGGCTGCAAAAACATATAAATTTTTGACTTTTTCTGGGTGTTCTGAGATTTTATTTATTTATTTATTTACTTTGTGCTCAGAAGCCTTCTTACGACATTACTGCAACATTCGTAGTTGTAGAAAAGTCACTGCCAATGCTGCCATAATGTTATAACAGCGTGTGAGGGAAATTCTAATAACAGTGTGGCGCACACAGTTATTATACTGTAGCTGATGTTGTTGAAACACTGTATGAACATTACTGCAGGAATGTTATGGTCTAGAACCAGTTTAATAGTGAGTATTGTATCTTGTGCTAGATGAAAAGGTGGCATGTGTAAGTATGATGTGTGTGCTGTGTTTGCAACCCCAATTCTGAAAAAGTTGGGACAGTATGGAAAATGCAAAAAAAAACACAAACAAAAAGAGTCATTTGAACATTCAGTTCACCCTGTACTATATTGAAAACACATTATTTGATGTTTTACTTTGTGAATTTAATTTATTTTTGAAAATATACACTCATTTTAAATCTGATGACTGCAACACACTCCAAAAAAGCTGGGACAGTCGACTGTTTACCGCTGTGTAACATCAACTTTTCTTTTAATAACACCTATTAAGCGTTTGAACGCTGAGTGAAGACACCAGTTGGTTAAGTTCAGCAAGCGGAATTTTTCCCCATTCATCCATTATGCATTTCTTCAGCTGTGCAATTGTACAGGGTCTTCGTTGCCTTATTTTGCACTTCATAATGTGCCACACATTCTCAATCAGAGGCAGGTCAGGACTGCAGGCAGTCCAGCACCCGCATTCTCTGCTTACGCAACCATGTGCTTGTAATCCGGGCAGAATGTGGTTTGGCGTTGTCCTGCTCTGGATGGCAGCATATGTTGCTCCAAAATGTGTACATATCTTTCTGCATTAATGGTGACTTCACAGATGTGCAAGTTACCCATATCATGGGTACTAACACACCCCCATACCATGCCAGACGCTGGCTTTTGGACCTGACGCTGATAACAGCTTGGATGGTCCTTTTCCTCTTTGGCCCAGAGAACATCAAATACCTCGTCTTTATACGTTTTTGTGATTAAATACAAGTCAAAGTACATTTACAAATCACTCCTCTTTGTTTTTATTAGCATTTTCCATACTGTCCCAACTTTTTCAGAATTGGAGTTTCCAGAAGCAAGTACAAAGTATGATCAGAAGAGGTGTAAGATACAAAACCGTACCAGCGTTTAGGATTTCATCATCAGATCGATGCTGGCTATCCGCTAATGTTAGCTAACATATACTCTACGCAGCAATGCTACGTTAAATAAGTAAGAAATCTAACCAGTGTCAGTTAATTTTCTAAAACACACATTTCTATGTAATGCAATATATTGAAAATCCCTGTATAATCGCTCTGAGGGAATAAAGTCAACCTCCTTCCCTTTAAACACTGTATAATTCACACTCTAGGTGTAGTATATTTGTTATATGCTCATGGATACGTCTCCTTTGTCCTACTCTTAAAGTCTTATTTAAGCAGCTGCCGACAGGCACCAGACTGTCCTTTGCCACTGTGGGGCACTTATGAGATTAAAAGGGAATTAGCGTCGACGCAGATCCTCAGAATAGAGGTAGTCATCGTGCTCTGCGCTGTGCGGGTAGTCATCATAATCGTCTTCATCATTACGGCCATCATCATCACCCCTACAGATTGCACCTGAGGAATAGCAAGATGGAGCTTGTGCCACCAGGCGAGTGCACACACAGTCATGGCTTATTCAGCAAGAACATCCCTCTTTCACACAACCCCTCTCTCTCTCTCTCTCTCTCTCTCTCTCTCTCTCTCTCTCTCGGTCTAGCAGTGGCCTGTGCTTTGGAAGGAAAAATGCTGAGTGCACAAATACCCCCTCACTCCAGAAGGGTTTCCCTCATTTCCACTGAGAGGGAGGGAGAATGAAAAGGAGAAAGAAGTGGAGAAAATGACTCACCTGTCTCGTGCACCTTTCGCCCTTTGAAAAAAAAAAAATAATATTCTAACACTGTAACATTCTTGTTTTGACCCTCAACTTCTATCTACTGTACTTTCCTCCAATGCAGAAACAATTACACGTTCAACCCCGCATGTGTCACATCGATACCTTGTTTTCTTTGTTCCTTCTTTCCTCTTTGACATGGAATGAAAATTATATTCTGCTGACTGAAAGGAAACAGTCCTCCGGTGCCTGTTTATATGTTTCTTCACTGTTTATTCAGTGAGTTTCCCCTCAGTGTAAGATTCCCTCATCCACGCCTTGTCTTCTTCCACGCTATGTGTTTGATCTCGTCTTGGCCTGGCTGGCCACAGCTATCATAACCAGAAAATGTGTGGTCTGGCACGTGTGTTCAGTGTATAGTGCAGAAACACAATCTCTCAGGGCTGAGTTGTTTGCTGCAAGTGTGCTATTTATTTATTTCTTTTATACCCTTTACAAACCCAAAATAGACAAGCATTACAGTTTGAAACGAGTTACAGAGAGACTAGCTAATCAGAACGCGATAAAGAGACACTGAGAGACAGAAAGAGAGATTGAGGGGGAAGGAGGGGTGATTTTTATACGGATGTGACGACTGCTGTGTGTACGAGGGTCACAGTGTGGTCTGACTTGTTGGTCAGCTGCCCCTTGCTAAATGAAGACTGGATGTGATATTGTCCTAGTTATCATGACCATCTGATGTCGATTTCACACAGCGGTGGGACCCTCCACAAGCTGGTCCTCACCACCAGCCACATGGGTAATAAACAAAACCATGCCTCGCACATACTACACGCAGATACACACACACACACACACGTACACGCACACATTCGCCTTCAAAGCTCTAAACCCACACAGGAGCACAATGTCAATGCTTTCTGTATCTATCTATCACTAAATTCACTGATTGTGTGGAAAAAAAGATCTAATCTCAAAGAGAGGAATCTATAATAGTTCTTGATATGTTGCACCATCGCTGACAAACACACCCCCCTCAATACGCTACACACAGAACATCCTGAAGCATCCTAAGCCACAGGCGTCAACATTAACACATACAGACACTAATTCATTCTCAGACACACCTCCCAATCTCTCATCACACACAACCTCGCATGTACACACACACACACACACACACACACACACACACGTATGCGCCCAGCACAAAAACGCATCATCTCATCTCACTCCCAAAATGATGCAAAATATGAAACCTTATTTACAGAACCCTCTCCACAATCATCTCCTGCGCGAAAATAGCAATCTTGTCTTTCAGCCGAGGAAAAGGCGAGAGCCGTTCTAAGAGGCTATGAATTTGGTTGGAGCTGAATAGGATGTTGGTACATGTTTTACTAAAGGAAATATAATGGCACACTATTATTAGATCACATTAATCATGAGGGTGCCAAAGGCACTGACAGCAGCCCTGAAAGGGATTGAAAACGTTGGTAATGGATATAAATTACCCATTGTGTGATAAAAGGATTTTTTCCACTAAGAAGGTAGGAATAAAACACAGAGCTTCCAAATGTGCGTGTGTTAAAATATGGACTAATGCAGGTTATCTCAGGCGGATTAAAATTTTAAGGGAATCAGATAGTGACACAGAGAGGCCTTAAGTTAAAAGAGGAGGCTGGGAGAGTATAGGAATTAAAAGCTGATTAAATCGGTGTCTGTGTGACAAGAGTAGTAAGAGAGAGGTGGAGAAATAAAGAGAGAGAGAGAGACAGTGAGAGAAAGAGAGAGAGAGAGAAAGAGTGACACAGGGCAGAAGGCAAGAGACTTGTTTTGATAGAGGTCTGTCAATTGGCACGGCGATAATGAGTCACGTCTCTCTTATTCGGTTATTTATTGCCGACTTGGCTGGCAAACAAAAGATCAATAATTTTGAGCAAATCTAATGTTGTCCCTGCCGCTAATGCGCTCGTCCATCTCCGCTGGCACCCTCGCATGGGAGCGACACCGAATCTGTGGTTATTCCACATCAAATGCAATTATATCATATGGCTTTAATAACACACAGGCCCCCCCATGAATATGTGGTGATACTTGATAATGCCTATGCATATGTGCGTGCAAACGTGTCACATGCTAGTAAATTATAATATATGTCAGTATATAAGCCGCTTTTTCAGCGTTCACTCTGAATCAATCTTCATTTGCAGCTTCAGATCTAAAATGAAAGATGAAGTGTTCTAACAGTCCATCCACCGACTGACAGCACACACACACACACACACACACACACACACACACACACACACACACTTACATACACATACAACGGCACGGAACTGAGAGTCCCATCTGTTAACAATATGCACCTCAAGATAAGATCCTTATCACACTTATTCTAGAGGTATAAGGCTTGCTAATTGTTCTTCACATAGACTATATCACCCATCATTCAATAGCAATATTTAATGAAGTTAGTAAGAACAGATGCCCCCACCCGCTAAGCTGTCCTCTGCAGGTATATTTCAAAAACAAAGCCAGGCACCTGTAGTTAGACAAATAAACACACACACACACACACACACACACACACACACACACACACACACACACTGAGGTAGAATATTGAAAATGAATGTTTTTGAGTGATACAGCCCAATATGTTGTTATGATATGTGTAACATTCTGGTTATAACACATCACAGTATACACATTAAACACATGTTACGCACTGGATTAAATGCCTTTTTTTGACTTTTGACGTTCCTTAATCATACTTAAGACATCACACATGACGAATTTGGAATTTTTCAAACAAGATTTTTCAATTAAGATGCTGCAAACCAGTATGGCGGCAGTGCGAAAATAGCTAATGTTCTTAATATCCTATTAAAAGATCCTTATAAATCACTCCAAACCAATTATTTCCTAACCGGCTCTTCGTCTTCATTTTGTTTGTCACGTGGATTTCAGGGACCAACAGCTGCTCTGTTTTATCACGTTGGAGCGGTGGACAAAATGACGCTATTTCTGGTGCTTTAGAACTTCGATCGTAGTGCCATGCTCGTGAAATTTTTGACTCCTTCACGATCACATGGTCGTATGCGCCTTTCCTTTTCATTTCATGCGAGCACGGTTTGGCAACAAGCAACGTTTAAAGGCAAATATATCACTTTATACTTTGGTCAATCCATTGTTTTTATTTATTTATTTATTTGTGTGCCTCAGGATACCACGGACCAGTAATACACGCTGACTCAGAAACCACGGAGTAAAGAATTCAATTTCTACTCTTCCGTCTTAAAGGTGACTTTCGGATTACATCCTGCCTCATTTTCTTTTCACCCATCTGCTGTAGCAAGCTGAGTGTCTCCCTGCTGCCTCACCTGCCGCGCAGCCCCAAAGGGAGCCTGACTGACATCCGCCGATCACTGCGCGCCATGAGAGAGAGGGAAACGGAGGCGAGTGGCGCATTAATAACCGCCTCAGAGAGGAGCACGGGAGGTATCGCAAAGATCGGATATCATTAGCACGAGCGTGACGCACCGTGAATCACAGCTCATGCACACGATGACAAAACAAGGTTCTTGGCCTGTAACATTGAACCTCCTCCTATACATAAATTTTTTTTTTTTTTTTTAAAGTGTACAGTACACTGTCAGGTATCTTCTCTAAAAGAGTCAATCAATACCAGACCAACTGGATGGAGACTGAAATGATTTACAGATTGCTCATTGCAAGCTCGATAAAGTAGGGGCAATGAGTCCACACATTCAGGATAAACGATACACCGGACATATGGTGTGCTATGCATCTGAGCACCTAGTTAAGTAGGGTGTGTGTGAGTGTGAAAGTTGCCCGTGAAAAAGGCTTCAAGTGCAGCAGAAGAAAGTGAGCTGCGTGTCGTGGATCTCTCGAGGGACACATATGATGTCTAAGTGTGCTGTAACGGAGCCTGTCGACTTCTGATGCTTTCCTTTAGCCACCAAACCCTTCGCAAGCAGCAGAGAAGCTCTTAAAGAAGTCTTTTTTTTAAAACATGCATATCAAAGTGGTGAGGAAGTCGGCTCAAAGCCTTTGTGTTTGAGCACAATGTAGATCTGAAAAGAGAAGGGGGGGAACGAAGACATAAAGACATATCCAAAGATCTCTTTGCCATCCACATCCCCTGCACCGAGTGGCAATGCATCATTTGTATTGATGCAATATTAAATTTCAGTATCACATGTCAAAAGGTACAAAATGATAGATCATAGCCTAACTAAATGAATTATTAACACGGCTAGACTTCTCTCCCAATCAACTGTGTCTGAAAAGTACAGTTTGATACTGGCAGCATTTCAAAGCTTCAGTGACAAATTCTCTCTCTCTCTCTCTCTCTCTCTCTGTCTCTCTCTTTGTCTCTCTCTCTGTCTCTCTCTCTCTCTCTCTGTCTATCTCTCTGTCTCTCTCTTTGTCTCTCTCTCTGTCTCTCTCTCTTTCTCTCTCTGTCTCTCTCTCTCTGTCTCTCTCTTTGTCTCTCTCTCTCTCTCTCTCTCTGTCTTTATCTCTCTGTCTCTCTATCTTTCTCTCTCTCTGTCTCTCTCTCTGTCTCTCTCTGCCTCTCTCTCTGTCTCTCTCTCTGTCTTTCTCTATCTCTCTCTGTCTCTCTATCTTTCTCTCTCTCTCTGTCTCACGCTCTCTGTCTCTCTCTGCCTCTCTCTTTGCCTCTCTCTCTGTCTCTCTCTCCTTTTTTTTTGATAAAGTTTTTCTCCATCATAATGGATCTGGATTCATGCTAACCCTCCCCAACTCCCCCTCATCCTAAATCCTCCCACAATGCAACGCTGCATGAGCGTGGCTTCCGATTGTGTGGAATTTCGGTTTGTTTGCTTTCTTTTTTCCGTCCTGTTCGCTTCACAGAATGCAAAGCGTTATCAGATTACTCTAATTTGTTGGTAACGAACTTAAAAGCAGGGCTGACTTTGTAATATGGTTTCAACCGCTGAGAGATGTACTTCTGCCTGGAGTTCTGCAAACCTGAAGCCGTCCAGTTTTTACTGGCTGTATTTAAAGCTACTCCGATCAACAACACTCATATGGGACTGTTTAGGTCATTCCTATTAAATAAAGTATATACCGTTTACAACCAGGAAGAAAGCTGGATGTCTGGACTGGAATGCAATATTACAAATTGAACATCCCAGTTTACTAAAACGAGTCCCTGCCAACTAACTTTAATAGATTGAATTAGTGTAGAATATATAGTTCTGATCATTTTATAAACAAATGGTTTCCTACATTGATGTGGAAGTACAGTATATGCTACAGAAGCTGCTAATTCTGTTAAAAACTAATTAAAAAATGAATTGTGCATGTGTGCCGTGTGTGTTTGTGTGTGCCTGCGGTAATCATGACTCCAGAGGGATTTAATTGGAGGGTCCAGATTGTTGGACTGGTGACCCCGCACAAGTCATGGCCACCATTAGCGTCCGGCTCACATGTTAACAAACACAATCCCTGCGCCTTGTCACGAGAATTCAATTCAGGCTCTTTGTCTGCCTGCTGCCTTCGCCCTAACGATGGTCTCTTTCCCTGCCTCTGTCTTTTTTTTCCCCCTTCTCCTTAAACAACAGAACACAGAGGAGTCGTTAGGACCCTCTCTTCATTACTTCAAAAAACCAATCATTAGACACCAGAGTATATACGTAATTAGAAAATCACTTCCTTTGCAATCCTGGCTAAGTAGTTTACATACTGTAATTACAGGGACAAAATCAATTTTTAATCATTTCACTGATTGGGCTCATCAGCTCAGTAGGAACATTGTATCCTGCTTGTTGTGCGAAAGCAACATCTGGGCTAAAACAATTACCCTTTTGTGTTCCCAAACTATTCAGAGCAGGGCTTTCTACAGCACCCGCCGGCTGCCACCGAGCCCCTATGTAGCTCTGTCTTTCTCTTTCTCTCTCTCTCTCTTTTTTCTTTTTCTGCCCTTGATGGGCGCATGGTGGATCACGTTTAAAGCCTTATAAATCAATACTCTATAATAAGCCACTCTTGAGAAAACGCAGCATATTGCTTTTTTAACACCTATTGTTTTTTTTCTCCCCCCTCCTGCGTTTTTTTTTTTTTAGATTGGTTGTTTTTCGTGTTTGCTGTTTGCGCCTCAATCAGGGAAAAGGGAACAGATTTTGTTTCGCCTGAAGAAATATCACCTTATTAATACTACGTGTTCCACTCGGCTACCAATTAAAGTACTATTTAATGCCCAAGTACGGCGTTCACCAAGCAAAACTGTGAATGCATTTTAATTATTGTTGTTTTAGAGGACAATACAAATAGAAACGCGTCGTATGCACCGGAAACCTGACTGCGATGCCTCCCGACAGACGAAATTGAGCCATATTCAAGCTAAATACATAATGAACTTTGAGATCTAAGTGTTCCTAAAACGCTCTACCCTTCAATGCATAATAAAACGCTTTGCATTCTCGTCTGCACAGCAGCAGATCGATGGGCATCGGGTCTCCCTCCCTCTCCTTCACTTCAAAACAGAGGAAATCAGATTTGGGGCGGGGGGGAAAGAAATCAGTTAATGCATTGATCATGCCTGCTGTATGCAAATCTCATTTGCCTCTATTTTTGAAGCGATCGATAGGGTTAATTAACAGATTCGTTTTAACCGCACTCCGCAACACCTTTAGAGGCGTCGACCCTAGAAATCATCGACCCGCCATAGCTGTGGAAAGGAACAGCAGAGCGTGCATGGGGCAATAAATCTGGAAATCCAATTCGGCCATGAGCGCAGGAGTAAATGTAAAATATGAATGGCCAGACAGGACTCAGGTACATCAGAGCTGTGTCAGAGATGTAGCAGTTTTCAGAAGTTTCATTTAATCCAAACTTTTCGTAAACCAGGGTGCAGGACCTCCATACTTCATCAGGATTAAAGATCAACACACACACACACACACACACACACACACACACACGCTTAAGGAGCCTCACTGATTTCCATACGAATGTATTCTTGATTAGTTGTACTGTAGATCTGCCTTAAGCGTGACCGCTACTAATAGTAAGTTATTTCTCTATTTAATTTTATTTTTACTCCTGTTAGTCCATTTTCTACTGACTAACGGTTCTGAGGTTCATAACTGTGCATAGTTAAGGTTCATCTAGATCGAAAGCAAAAAAAAAAAACTGTACGAATCCTATGTTCTTTCCCATTTAAATGAAAGACAATTACATTTTTCAGCAGGAGATTTTTATTTGCATTCAGTCTGAGCAGTCTGTGTGTGTGATGTAGATTGCTGTAGTGTAGCTTCACAAGTGATGTTGTCAGCTCAGGTCTGCTCTGTGTATATGGCATCAAAAACAATGTCATGTTTGGTGGTGGTGCCAGCGATGTTGTGCTGCCCTGGTTTAATAATGGACGCAGTTTGAAATTATTATTATTCCCAAAATGCTCTTTTGTGATTTACTTTGAAGGGTGGCAGGGGGACAACTCTGGGAAGATCAGGCTTGCTAAACGGGGCCGCTCATTTGAAGAGCTTTTTCCAATTATACAATTAGCCAGGAATGTAGGGCAGGAGCTTCGGCGTACCGATAGCGGCGACCCTGGAAAGCGAGACGTTTTCCTCCTCACTAGTTGTGTACAATAAAAACAGGACCATGTTCGGGTCTACTGTACGGCTGGAGAGTTGGTATAGTAGAGGGAAACAAACTTGAACCTGATTCATGCTAATTACATGCAAACAGCCTCAACGACATAATTCGAAGCAAATGTACAAAGATTGTAAGGGTCAGGCCTAATGAAGACTTTTTGTGTCATTTCGATTGCATAGATTTGGCTGATTGGAAATAATTCTGTGCAATTGAGATTATATAAATATCTTTTTAATGGTGAAAAAAAGGTTTTAATTTTATCATTTGCCCTTTCCATTGTCCTCGTCCTTCCGCTGCTATAATGTGTACTAGTTTGAGAATGGAGGGAGGGGGGACACAACAGCTACCATCTGCCTGCCTGTGGATTTTCTGTAATCGCTCTTTACTGATTACACTGCTGACTACATGAACCTCTTAAATAATTATCCTGCAATAAAAAATGCTAAATAATTATTATCATTAACTCCTAGCAAGACGGCTGCCACTCCAACTAATGCCGCCTAAACTGTCAGTGGCAGAGAGGCTGTGTTTCATGTCAATCATCAGATTTGTACAATGCCTCACCATGGAGATGGAGCCCTGATGGATAACATGTGCCATAAACTGGAGATTACGCTCAAATGGTTAGAGTTTTCTAGATTTTTTTTGGATTATACAACGAACAAATGAATATTTTGTGAGGATTGGCCATAAATTAGCCAAGGGCAACAGCAACATAAACATATGAACTATACACTAGTGTATATCACATGATCCTATATAGTGGTCTGAATACAGTCCTTTTTATCAAAGCAATTTTATCAAATTATACTTCTCTTGTCTCTTAGCGTTCATTGCATTTAAGACTGTATTAGAAGCGTATGTGTGTTATCATATGAATCGATACATATATTTGATTACATATAGATAATATGGATTGCCAAAGATTATTGAGTAAGTCATTTGAGTAAAATTCTGTTTGAATATGTATTTATACCACTTCGCTCTATTTGCCATTTACCCTCATCTACTCTTGAGACAACTTCACTTTACTGCTAATATATCGTTCTACCTTTAGTAGCTTACGGAGAAAAGGTTCTCATTGATTAGCACTTCACAAGAAATCGATTCTTACAAACTGGCCTGACCTCAGTCTCACATTATGAATTAGAAAGTTGCATTCCGAGAGAAGAATGTCTTAATAATTGTTCACCGCCGCAAAGATGGAGAAAGGATTAAAAGTGGAAGGGGACGGAGACAAATGGAGACATCTAAAAGTAGGAAGAATAGACGAACAGGAAAAAAAAAAAAGAGATGCATGACTGCCAGCAGGACAGACTTGGTTCCAAAGAGGAGTTAACGCACGAGAACATAAATAATGGAAAAGGGAAGTGAACGAAACAAAGTGTTGAAAGAGACGGGGTGTGGGGTAGAAAGGCAGAGCTACGGCATACATTCGTTCGTGGAGAGTCTATTAGAGAGCCGTCCTCCCATCTTTCTGTCAAACACTCCTCGTTTTCTTTTTTCAGTAGCTCAGAGAGGATGTTGGAGTAAAACGGCAAGCAGACCCAATCAGTCGAGCCCTGATGCAGACAGATAATTCACCCCTCCTGTCACATGATCGCCCATCAGTCGGGGAGATGGGGATGTATCGCCAGCAGCTCTTGGAATAATGGCTGCACCTGTTTACCGTGTCACCTCTGTTTGCTAATTGTCTCCTTGAGCTACATTGGGGAAGCGAGCGCGTCTCCTGCCTCTGACAGACGGGCGTTTATTTGGAAATCGCATTACTTCCAGCGTGATTGTTCTTTTTGCTGTTTTTTTTTTTCTTCTTCTCCCCTCTTTCTTTTTTGCCTCCACCACTTTTTATTTTCCTTTTCCAGTGGGGAGGGTGGCGGTGAAACTTAAATGAGTGTGCCGGGGATACAGATTTCACATCCTGATTAGGTGAGGTGACAGCGCGCGGCTGAAAAGTTCACATGCACTTGTTTTTCACCGAGGAGGGGCCGCGTGACAGACAACTTTAATATCCTCCTCTTTTGGCGCCATCAATCGGCATGCCAGCCAGTCGTACCTGCAACTGGGCGGCACAGGAAGAACACAGACAGGTTCACACGAGGGGGTAGACAAGCGCCTGTAAACAAACTCAGCCCAACGAGGAGATGCAGCACCCATGTGTTTGATATACCTGTAATTACGGCTTCAAAAAGTTGAGCGCTACTCCGCGCGTCCTACTGTGATGGGAACAAAAGTAGGGGGGAAAGCGTCTGATAATTGCCATAATTTTTAATGTGATCCTCTGTTTTTTTGGGGTTGTTTTTTTTTTTTTTTTTAAATAATGCACTGTCACTTAAATGTGAGGTGAATGAGAAAAGCCTGTGTGGATATGGTGGATGTAACTGAAGCTGATAATGTTGCTCCACACTGGTTCAGGTGTTATAAAGACAAGAGCTGAGGCAGCCAGAGGCTCCGTACGTGCTGGACGGGACTTTGATGATCGGGGAAAATACGACTCCTGCCTCAGGTGCCACTTTCCTGGGAACAAACCCGCTTCCTTCATCTGCTCCATCAGCGTATATGGATCTGACACTGGTGTCATTGGGGTTTTTTCACTCATCAATCTCCTCATATAACATACAAAACACACGCATGTCAACATGCGCACACACACACACACACACACACACACACACACAACTATTGAGAGCATGCTCGCTCACACATACACATAGACGCTAAATAACCCCTGGCTTATATTTTTCTTTTAACAGACTGTAACAGAATGATAAAAAAAGCAGGGAGGGATCGTACACAGCCTCAAAATGCTATGTGTTACATGATCCTGCTTTAAAAAGCTCCCGCTTAACGCTAGACAAATAATCTGGCCGGCATAAACTATGTGAACTACATGGCTTAACTTCGTTTTAAAGTAGCTTGTAACCCTAAGAGGGCAGGCCTCCCAGAGAGTAAGAGAGAGACACAGGGAAGGAGAGAGAGAGAGAGAGAGAGAGAGAGAGAGAGAGACGGGGCATCTGAGTAGGGGCGGGGGCACAGATGTGGGGCTCTAAGCAGGCCACCCCCAGAGCCTGCAAGGGGAATTCTAATCACCCTGTACTATTTCAATAGAGCACCAAGATGAGTACGCACACTCTCACACACACATACATGCACACAAAGGCATGCTTGCCTTAAGTCACATTCTAAATTGGATCCCAGGAGCATTTTCCCCACCTTGTTCACCAAAGGCATTGTGCATGTTCTCTCACTGCTTAGCATATGCTGGGTAACCTGAGCACTCTTCTGCGCACACACTCTTACACTGTTTCCAAAAGTTGTTGTGTTTTATTTTTTATTTTTTTTTAAAGGTATTTCCCATCAGGAGCTTAATTAGATTCAATACACTGCACATATATCTATAATGTTGCAACTTGGAGGGAAAACACACACACACACACACACACACATGCACACGCACCCACACACACCCACATACGCACACACACATGCACATTAGTGCGATTTCACAGAACTTTAGGAACAAGAACAAGGCAAGTTGAGAGACATGAGATGGGGAGGGGGTGTTTGTAGAAAAAAAGTTTATTTATTTTTTTGCTTCACCACTTTCCCAAGAGTTTACCTAAAATGAGTTCCTCTGCCATTTCGTGTTAAACTTGATGAGTGACAGATAAGGGGTTCATTGCTCTTTCTTTTCATGTTTTTTTTCCTCCATATTTTGTCGTGTTACTGGAAGTACATCTTACTCGGGACACCACCTACGGCATTGTACTAGTTACAAGTAGACATGTGCGGTGAAATTTCATGTTAAACATCGTGGCAGTCCATCTGACTGAAACACTTTCATGAAACGCTCTGCAGTTGCACACATATTAACCAAAAAAAATAAAAAATAAGTGAGAAGTAAACTACTCCCAAATATTTGTCTTCTGAAAACCTGCACTTTTTTTGGGGAGAGAGGGGCAGAACCGATAGCAGAGAGGTCCTATTATACAACAATAGGTGTCTGGCAGGCGAATTTCTAAAAGTAATAGGCAAAAGCACTGAAGTGTTGACTTTACAAAGGATGTGTGGGGGGGGAGTACACCCTCCCTCTCTCCTAACACCCCCCCCCCCCTTCTCCCGCGTCTCCACCACTCTCGCCCGGCTTTCCAGCAGGCTGGCAGGCGAAGTTAACATTTTCACAGAGAATATTCCTTCCCTCCAATAGTGGAGCGTAATTCATTTTCCATCTCTGTTCATTAATCATTGTTAAAATTAGTGATCCATTTCTTCCACTCTGCCATCTGCACTCAGCTTCGTTACAAACATGACACCTTCCCGCATAATAAAAGCTGACAGGCACGAGGATGCCTTTCCAAATAGCTTTCTGCATATGTGCACCTCTACAACTGATGCCGTTGTCAGACAAAAGTAGGTTATTTAAGCAGCGCTCCACACTTTAACAACGTACACACGCACACACACACACACACACACACACACACAGACAAACATCGCGGGTAGCCAGGTAGACCAGCTGAACACGCCTGAAGAGACATAGATTTAGATTTAGGACTGATTTACTATACGTGCCTCCAAATACAAACAACAAATAGCATGTAATGATTCAAACGTGAGTATTATGTACCTATCTGTCCTTCGCTAACTTTTACGTTCTCTAAGATAGGAACATGAAGCGAAACTTATGTGATTTATTACTATTCGGCGGTTGTGTGATAATATGCTACACAAGCACACAGAGGTTTTATTTTAGCTTTACTTGTTCTCCATTTATTATCTGACCTCCTTAAACCTTACCACCAGTGTGTGCGTGTGTGTGTGTGCTTTCTTACCTACTGCATCATGTTCTTATTTCCCAGAAGGGAGTTAAAAGGAATCCGAAACTCTGCTTTGTGGGGGAAAAAAAAAATTATAATAAAATATGCTTAATACTTCCACCTACTCCTGAATGATATTTCCATTGGATATTACATATCAGAGTGACCTATTCTCTAGGCAGGTTTAGACAGACAAGCTCTTTGTTCTGAGCAAATGAGAGTGCATATTAATGTTACATTGTGTGTGTGTGTGTGTGTGTGTGTGTGTGTGTGTGTGTGTGTGTGTGGCTGCCTACATATTAAAGTCTGAGCAGCATATGTGTAAATATGCCAGTAGATTGCGTATGTTGACGAGTGACTAAGTGTGTGTGTGTGATTGAGTGTGTGTGTGTGTGTGTGTGTGTGTGTGTGTGGAGAGTGTGTTTGTGTGCCTGTGCTGTGCACTCATGTGTGCGTGCTAACTTGTGTGTCAGTGGGTGTTTAGCGCGGACTGTCTCAGTTGGCTGAGGAGAGCACGGTCGTGCTGGTATAATGAGCAGTTTGGACCAGATGATGCTCGTGTGTGAGCAGCCAGAGCCCTCGTTCCATCCCTCCAGATCCAGAGCAGAAGCCTGTGTTTGCTTTCAGCAGGCCCTGACTCGACTCCCTCGATGCCCCCCGTGTCCCTGGCGAGTCTCAGGCTCCGTGCTCGGCCTCCCTGGAGCCTTAAGCCCACACCAATAATCTATATAATGCCCTCAAACTGGGGGCTTTTTCACACCAGAGTTGAGCTTAGACAGGGCCAGAGGACACCGTCAGCTGTCTACCCAACTGCTATCTTAACACACGCGCACACACACATACACACACACACACACGCGCGCACACACATGAAATTCAGATGCATGAAAAGATTTTGA
Organism: Ictalurus furcatus; assembly: GCF_023375685.1. Taxonomy (NCBI): domain Eukaryota; kingdom Metazoa; phylum Chordata; class Actinopteri; order Siluriformes; family Ictaluridae; genus Ictalurus; species Ictalurus furcatus. The sequence goes on from NC_071281.1 coordinate 11,603,104, forward strand.
GTCCACAGTGAAACAGGACAGCAGTTAAACCACGTCGTCTTCACCTTTCTCCCTGTTAACTAATCTGATTCCTCTTAACTCCCCAAAGACATGTCCACACACACACACACACACACACAGCCCCGTGCACACCCATGCTGTACACACAGACATGTTTCATTTCAGGTTCTCAGCACATTTGAATTCCAGAAAAGCCGATGAGCGATAGAGGCCAGGCCCCTTCGGACTGATTAGCATCATTTAAGAAAGCGCAGCGTACAGAACAGCACTGAGCCCAGCCTCCGAGATGGGTGGCCTCTCGCCACATTACGAGTCAATACCCAGTAAACTCATTTGAATTGAACACGGAGCAAAACCACTCCAGCACCACGGCCCCGGTGCACATTTCCCTCGCCTCCCTCACCCCTCCACACCCCCCCTCCCCTCCTCCCCCCCCCTCATCTCACATGTACTCATGTACTCTTTTTTTTTTTTACTCCCACTTTTTTTTTCCCCCCTTTCTGCCCCTCTAAGTGTGTTCAATGTTGGGAACCACACAAAACCACCTAAGGTATGCATATACATTAAAAATCAAACAATGCCTCTTTTCAAAAAAGTACATAGATAACAAAGGAGGGGGGGGGGGGTGGAAAAGCATGCTCAGCCACCCTTTTCCAAATTAGATTAGCGATGCAAATGGCTTAAATTTTTTAAAGCTTTTGAGAAAATCCTACTTATGGCTGCGATAGCGTGCCAAAAAGTTCATCTGGCCTGTAAATTTAAGCATGGATTACAAATATTCAAATCATGAGCTTACTGTTCAAATAAACATTTCCAACAGGGAGAAAGTTGCAAGGCATACACTTTTTAATATAATGCCTTCCCTGGCATCGGCTCGCCTCTCCTCAGTTTCCAGTCCTAATAAAACATAACCGTTCCAAAAAGAAATACAAAAGAAAACAAAAGAGTTAAAAGTTCATCTTTTTATGTTCTGGTTTTTTTTTTTTTCCCTCCAAACTGATTAAACAGACTTGATGGAATCTGTAATGACTGTAATTGTAACCACTTATACAATTACACTGTACTGGGTGAGAGACAGTGTGTGCTGATACTCTGCCTGGGACAGCGGAAGAGCCACAGCAGGTTATATGAAGAAGAAGTAGGTAGAGAGACAGAGTGAGAGAGAGAGAGAGCGAGAGAGAGAGAGAGATGGCTTAGGTTGGTCAGCTGCTAGCCACATGCTCTGTTATGCACTTTCTCTCTAAGTCTTATCCCAGAAATGCAAAGTCTGAACACGGATTTGAAACTGACCAGTGCGCATTTCTTATTGTTTCCTGCAGTGGACTTGAAATAAGACTTTGATGAATGTCTTCTCTATCAGCCCATCTATCTATCTATCTATCTATCTATCTATCTGTCTGTCTATCTATCTATCTATCTATCTATCTATCTCTATCTGTCTGTCTGTCTGTCTGTCTATCTATCTATCTCTCTCTCTATCAAACTATCTATCTCTATCTATCTATCTATCTATCTCTCTCTCTATATCTATCTATCTATTAATGAATACATTTATTCATTTACTTATTCCCGAACATCTTTTTTCAAGCCTCCACAGACGTGTCCACCCTCGATGGTCAAAAAAAAAAACCCAACAACAGCAAAGCAGATTACTATTTTTTTATTTATTATTATTTTTTGACAGCCGAGATCAGAATAGCCCCCGCGCCCTAGACCAAGAGTGCCGCATTAAAGTCTTCCACATTTGCAAAATTGCAAACAGATGCAACTCAAGTACCTGCAAATAATCTGCCAAGACCAATTTCAAAAGGGAGATTTCCAAATATGTGGAAGTCATTAGGACGCGTATTATTTTTGCGATGAGCAGGAGGCTCGGGCTGGCTCCAGAAGCAGATGGGTGCTGCTTTTATTTAGACGAGAAGAAGAAGGGGAAAGAAAAAAAAAAAAGCCAACATGTTATTCCGGCATAAATGAAGATATATAGTGCCTATGAAACAATTACACCCCAAATATTGAAGTTTCAAAGGGAACAAAAGAATGTCAAATTTCTTTTCATCATCGCCTGCTGCAATCTATCATCTTCTATGAGTGTCTGCTTTTTCTTCTTGTTGCTTGTCACTATAGATAAGACATGAGACAAAAGAATCGAAAAAAATTAAAGGTAAAGATATTAGGTACTTTTTTCTTCTCTTTAACCGAGCTGTGGTGTTCATTTTTCATTTTTCTTTTTTTTTTTCCAGCATCTAAGGTTCTTGCCCCGGCCCCTCCACCCCACACACACACACACTCTCATTCTGAAAGCTTTAAAATAACCCCGTGCCTCATTTTCTAAGTAAAACATTTTTACCACTAAGTATTGCAACATACGTCATCTACATCAAACAGGCTCCATTTTGCACGCATCCTTAAGAGGAAAGGGAACATTAAATATTAAATTGAAATGCATATCATCTGCTTCATACTAATCCTAATTTCCTACCGTGTCTTACTTAGATCAAATAAATATTTAGGTGAAATAAAACTGTATGAATAGTCTGAAATATGATCACCCTCGGAAAGGTAGAGACAGTTTCATCCTCTTGATCAAGGTTCTGGAAACAATAAGCATACAATCAGATTCCTTATAATTGTAACAGTAGGAAGCATTTTAGAATTTCCACTCACTCACACACACTGTGTTTGAAGGCTGACAAACAGAGATAGAGGGGGGGGGGGGGGGTGATCAAGTGATCAAGTGCGTGAGAATTCTGGGAATTTTGTTGCCCAGCTCGTCTCTTCCTCTGTCTCTCTGCCCATATTATTTGCTTCCTGCCTCATTGTAGCTGGCAAAAAGAAAATTCAGTAATTGAGCAGTACAGAACATGTGCCCTCCCCACTCGAAGATGACAGATGGATTATAAAAACTTCAAAGGCGAGCATTTGGAGCACCAGGGGAGAGATGGTAGGTATTTGAACTATCATTCTTTACCCAGGAGACAATGGCTGCCTGACATGATGCATACATCAAGGAACAGAGGAACAGTGCAACCACGCACACATCATCTCTCTCTTCTCTCCTTCTCTCCCTCTCTCTCTCTCTCTCTCTCTCTGAGATTTTTATTTAACATCCTGTTATGAACAACTTTCAGTCGAACGCAGAAAACAAGACGTGCGCAGGAAAGGAAGAACCGGCCTGAGGTGACTTCGAATACTCGAGCACTCATGTTTCATAAGCTTAATAATGCACTTTCCATACGCCGTTCTAACGTCCAATCAGAGAGACGCACACGAGACGGAGGGCAAACAAGCATTGGCGTTTAACTCGACGGCGAGCGGAAAGTATGTAAGCATTTCAGTAAGTATTTCATCTAATTATCCCGGCGTGCAGGCTGAGGATAGCGGTGTGTTTGCATTCGGTGCGGCCCTGCTTAATACAGCGAGGAGAGCTGCTGCTATCACTCTACCTCATCCTCTGCCTTGCTTTACTTATGACTGTGATCTATTAAAAAAACATGGCCATCTGTCCAACTTCCTTCAGCACAGAAGCAGCCTATGGGCAAACTACTTTTAATAATATAGAGACAAGATGTGGAGACGCCATCATGCATACCTAATGCAGGGAATACGGAACTAACCCTGATTGTTGTTTTCTAATAAGGAACCCCCCCCCCCCCCCCCCTTAAGAAAAAAAAAAAGAACGGAAAACGGCAAAAACACTGCCTTAAAGCCATGCCATAAACTCTACACATGCAATTTTGTGTCTTTAGTTTATAAGGGTGTGGAAACAAACTACTTAAAAGTTGTAAAATGTGCCATAAAAATTATCATGAAAAATGAACAATAAGAATTATAAGAATGATCATAATAATAAGACGAATAACAGTTATTATTATTTTTTTTGTTTGTTTGTTTGTTTGTTTTTATTTATTTATTCATTCAAAATTAATTCTACAGACACTTTCTTTTGATTCTTAATCAATTTGCATGACTCAATTTATTATCAACAGTGAAGGTTAAGATCATACTTTTGTCATATGACAAAACCAAACATAGAGTCGAGTCAAATGTGTACGAATCCAACCTAAAAATGAGTTCTTTTACACACTACGACTACAAAGCTTGACTCTCAGAGCTGCCCTTTGACCTGTAGTTTGACCTCTCTTATTAACCTCCCAGACCTTATATTTGTGAATCTGTGCATTGAGTATATATAACTCTTGCAGTTTTTTTGTCTATGTGTTTATAAAAGCATGTGTGTATGTTTGCATGTATGTGTATGTGTATGTGTGTGCTGCCTGCAACAGGGTGTGTGTTACGCCACCCTTCTTGCGTGTGGTCACCTTTTCAACGTCCATCAGGATTTCCCACTTAATCCCATTGGATCATCCCATCACTGCTTAAAGGGTGTTTATGTGTAATGGATTCCATCTTCTCCTCGTCACCCAGTGCCGGCCCAACCCCAACCCCCCGCCCCTGCCCCCCCAACACACACACACACACACACACTGATTATTAATGCATCTCACTTTTCTCACTCTGTTCCAGCAATCACAGCCCCGTTTCCTTTTTTACACTACATTCAGCTCTTGCGTTTTCAGGATTGAGCATGATGTGTAGTGTAATTAGGTTAATTATAGAAATTGTTTAAAGGAATCATTTGGCAAAAAGTCAAACCGATATATTTTGACATTTTTGACAAGTCAAATTTAAGTCAAAGAATGTTTGGTGTCTGATATTAGATTATTCAGTTGCTAACAAATAATAGCTTCATAGCTCCAGTGGAAAGCTAAAAAAAAAAAAAAACCTTTTTTAAAAAGCAAATATCTGACAACAAAAGATTTGGGTGATTAAGTACATTTCGGGTAACTGGATGATTGTGGAAATTAGATTATTTTCTGTGCTTTTCTTTACTATTGAACTACTTCTTTAAACAACTGCAAACAAATGAATTTACCCCAAATGTAATCAATCCACCAGGGCATGTTTGGTGTCCAGGGTTGCCAGGGACATGTTTTTTACACTAAATTTTTGACTAGTTTTGGAACAAGATTGTGGGTGGAAAGTCTCTGGCAAGTAGGCTAGTTTAAAAACAGTCCACAACTGGCAAGATCTTGTGTTAAAGCAAAAATAAATCTAATCAATTTGTGCAAACATAGGCTATGGCAAATGAAGGGACAGTGTAAATGCAGATAGAGTGTTGTCTTTGATATACAGAACCATTTCTGCTGTAAGATATATGTATATAAGATATACATGAAGTCTCCCAGATGAAGTTTGGGAGACAAATAAGGGATTACTGAGTAGATAATATATGTGACTGAAAATCGCCTCTTAGCTCCAGTGTAATGTTTTGTGTGATTGAACACTTTTAATGTAACTGGAAGATTGTGTCATTCCCCCTGACCTGATTCTTTAAATAACTCAGATATTCCAAATGTATCAGATCAAGCAATTCATATTTGCTTTTTTTATTTATTTTTTTTACATCAGAAAAAAGGGGTATATTTATTCTTTTTGTTTGTTTCTTTCATAAATGAGTTACATGTGTTCATACGTATTTTAAGGTGGCACAGTTTGGAGCAGTACAGTTATCTTGTTATCCAGGACAATGACAATAAACTCTTGAATCTTAAACCTTGATTTTATTGCGCCTTTGAAGCTTTACTCTAAAAGCTCATTTCAACTACACCAGAGGTCCTTAAGGCTTAATCATGTACCTGAAATAATTTCAAGGGTACGCTATGTTCATATTTCCAAATACGAGATATGTACATACTAAAGGTATAATGAGGATATTACATTAGCGACAAAGGAAAGGTTAAAAATAAATAAATAAATAAGTCGATAAATAAATTGTGTGTATTCAGGGAAAAATCTCATAATCTCATTTTTTTTTTTTTTTTGTGCTGATACTAATAAAACCACCCTTAATAATTATTTATATTTTCACATTATATTTCTGTCACACAAATACCATTACTCTAATCAGTCCCTGCATCTCTCCCCCTTCACTATTTACCCTTTCTCTCTCTTTCTCTTGTTCTCTCTCTCTCCACCTCAGTGTGAAGGCCAGCAGTGTGTGTGTGTGAGTAAGCTCATAGCCCCTCCTTCTCATTACTAACTGCGCTGTTTGATTAAGAGTGTGTTAAGAAAAAAAAAATCATATTGAACCTCCATAATTAAGATCACTCTCAAGATTACCCCTGACAACAAAAGCAGAAAAAGAAGGAGCGCAAGCACAGTGAAGATGAGTGCTAGAGAAAAGAAGAGTGTGGACGAGTTTGACCTCTCTTCTGTATACACTTATGTTTAGTACAGTGGCAGTGGTGGGAGCCTCAGACTGTCTCAGAGACATACGCTACACATGTAGGGACATATACAGCACCATAATAAAGCGGCAAACAAAATATCACAATATTTAGCTTTTCTGAAGTGCCAGCGAAACTGTATTTAATATTTAAAAAATACAAGGGAAAAAAAAGGAAATATAGAATTCGTTTTCAATTCTACCTAACAGTGGAGTTGCTGAGGGTTTTAAAAGTACTACTGATATTCAGCATACTCCTAGATAAGTGTAGCATGATGTAATTTATCACAGTATTGATATCATATCATCATACTGGCCAGCCCTATACCTAACCACTCCGTCATCCACTCATACACACTTTTGTACATGAACTGTGAATGAATGGATAAAGACAGCGATACATCAACTTTTCCAAACACACATGTACATATCCATTTCAAAGGAAACAAAAGGAGGCACAAAGATAGATGATCAGCATAATCTTAGTCGTAAATAAAGCTTTCGTTTGCAATAACACACACACACACACGTACGCACACACACACACATACACACGCACACTACACTAGATATGCAAGGCTGCTGCAGGTGCTGTGAGACTCTAATGAAGACAAATAAATGTGCAGGAATGCTAGAAGTGCCATAATAACAAATAAAGATCAATACTGTTCATGGGAGAATTATTAGCCAGCTTTGTGAGTTTTAGCCAAAAGCCTGTGGCTCTGATTTGCCTGTCTTACTCATAAACTTCCTCTAGTTCACAGGAGACTCAGGGAAACACCATATCTTTTGCTCGTTTTTTTTTTTTTTCTTTCTGTCTGTGCTGCTGCTCTGACTGGGTGCTCGGTGAGGCATTGCGGGTTAAGTAGCCGGCCCAGAGGGAGCCCATGGAGTGGCGTCGGTCCACCTGGGCCATGAGCCTGCAACCTCTGAGGTTACAGGTCAGTCCGCGGTACTACACCACCGCTACCACCACCACGCCGTGCATTACCCAGACCCTGGTCTGCCTCCAAACCCAGCGCAGGAGGCCATTAATATAATCACAGGGATGTAGTGTGCGGCGGAGAGCCCTGAGGCTATGGCAATCAGTAGGGCACAGAGAGAGAGGAAGCGAGAGGCGGAGGGAGGGAGTGGCACGAGAGAAATAAATACATAAACGAAAGGAAAGTCTCCCAGAGCTTCCCCGGATCGGGCCGCACTGAAACGAGATCACAGCGGATCATCGGTCCTGAGAGAGGCGAGCGGCAGGACGTGGGTATGTGTGTGGGTTTTGGGTTGTGTGTGTGAGACCTCCCATGAAGAAAAGAGAGAGAGAGAGAGAGAGAGAGAGAGAGGGGATCATGAATCTTCCTTTCCCAACCTTAGGCCTTTTCTAGCTGGTTGATCTAGCGATGACTGGTCACAGTACCATCATCATGCAAATTTAAACAGAGACGATCTTTTACCCTCCTAATGACGGCCCACATGTACAGTGGAAAGTGTTAATTATCAACACCAGAGCAGCCCCCCCACCCCCCCCCCACACACACACACACACACGCACTAGTCACCAGCTAAACTTTTTATAAATGTCTCTTTATAATTGCATATACAATACGAATGCATGACATTCTTATTCATGTATGTGAAGAAAAGAGGTTTAGAAAAAAGTACTGCTTTTAGCAGAAGTGTCATTAGCCTATGTTTTTGATATAGAAAAAAAAAAGAACGTGTCTTTACAGCAGCAAACTGCAAAAAAAAATTATGGAGTAGAGCAAAAATTAAGCAATTATTTATCAGAATGTAGTGACAGTACTAGCAAGGTAGTGTACGTGCACTAGTTTCCAAAGTTTCAAAATCCATCCTGAGTGGCAAGACGGAAAAGCGTTCGCCCTATCTTCAAGCGATTGCGCATTTGAATTTCAATGATTCCACAGCCATCCATGCTCACTGAGTGGGAGGGATGGCATATTTTCTCTCCCCTGTCAATCAGAACAACACTAGCCAATCGGAGTCATCTGTGAGCTCATGTATGCGGAAGATGGCAGATAGCGCCTTCTACCAAGTTTGTTACACGACATGAGTGACAGTTGGAAAAGATGCAAAGGTTGGCTTTATGTGCCTCAGAAGAATCACATGCTTGTCCCACCTCAATTGGAGAAAAGTAGAAAAATATATATATATATAAATTCCTGGTCTAAATGAAGATATGTGACAAAGAAAAATTAACCCCTACCACAAGGTCATTTCTTTTTCATGTCCTTGCACCATTTCCCATTTGCACAAACTGGAGAATTTTATTTGCGTTTGATCCGACCCTTCATTTAGGCTTTGAGTAAATAAAAACGCGCCTTGTCATATGACATCGGCTGTAGTCAGAATGGCCTGCTGCTGTAATTCTGTAATTCTGTTAGCACATCTTGATCCTGGTGCACTTTCTTCTAACACAGTGCACTTTTCAAAGTACAGTATCCAACAGAGAGGGCAGGAACAGGAACTGATACATCCTGTATAAAATCACTTGACCTTGGTTAGTCTCGTGTCTATTTTTTGACACATTTTCCGACACTTTGAGTGGATTTATAAGTATAAGAGAAACCCGAGTTCTCAGTTTGGACTGGCTCAGATTTCTTTCAGCCATGTCCTGCTCTTCAGGCTGAGTGTGAGGCGATTGGATCGTCCATGTGCATCTTTGCTGATCCATACTGACAGCCTTATTTTCTCAAACAGGCCAACTTTTCCCTGACGCTTCCTCCCTCACTTCACTTAGCTTTCTCCCAATTAGACCGATTGGCACAACAGCTTTAACAAAGAGACAGACAACAATGTCAAGTGACCAAAAAAGAAAGAACCAAAAAAAAAAATAATATTTGAAGTGGCTAAATTGAGAAAATTGCCCAAAAACATGCTTGAAATATATTAAGGGTAAATGCTGTAGCATAGTGTGAGGAGGTGGAGGAGGAGGAAGCATCTTAAGACTTAAAAGGTGTAAAGGAAGCCGCATGTCAGGGGAATTCTCTCCAAGAGGCCTTTTAATATTCACTTCGGCAATAACGCAGATAAAGGCAAATTCCCTAAAGTAAATACTGTTTAACTCTCACCTTCAGCAGCAGTTACATTAAAACAGTCTTCACAGGAGTGACAGCTCTCCACAAACAAAAGCACTGCTTCCGTATAGTGATGGCAGGTGAGATGTACAAATGTTTAAATGCGTCTGTGTGTGTGTGTGTTTGTGTGTGTGTGTGTGTGTGTAAGAGAGAAAGAAAATAGTGAGGCAGTCTATTTTAATATGTATAATATGATCACTGTTATGCTCACTACAAATAAATAAAAAAAAAAATACAACAATTTAATACAATTTCTAGTTTAATTTTAGCTTCTTTTTTTTACTCAAACTGCAACTCATTCACTCAAAACATGTTTAAATCAATAACACTAGGACATTAATAAAAAATACATTTTAAAACACTGAGACATCGTGCACAGCGTGGAGTGGAACATGCATAACGTGGGATTGTGTGACAGTGTACTGTACATTTCTGAACCTCCTCAATATCCTTCTCCATGCTAAAACAGATTTGCTAAAACCTCAGTGGCTAAAACAGCTAAAGATACACATACATATATACTTAAAGGTTGTCTCGGTGTACTTGAGCGGCGCTGCAGTCCTGGAAATGTGGTGTGAGGAGAGAGGAGCTCACAGAAGGGTATGTGTTCAAAGCTTGGAACGTTCGTTAACATTCAGATCTACTTATTTACTTTTGCTCTGCCAGAAAAAACAGTAATACTCTATTAGGACTCTCGGTGGGCCGAAAAATCGTGTTTTAAGATGCATGGTTAAATGCTGCCTTGAAAAAAAAAAAAAACACTGTCCGTTTGAAAGAAAGAAAGATGCACTTATATTTGAATAAAAAGATGCTTCATCTTCATGAACAGAGCGCACAAAAACCAGGTTAAAGTGTTTTACAAGCCAATGTATTTGCTTAAAGGTCATCAATAACAATTTTGGCAGAACGTTTGAAAAATTCAAACTGAAAACAATTTAGCTCCTCCCTCCAAAACCACACCCCCAAACAAATAATTATGTTATTTAAAAAAAAGCCTGGATGTTAGTATAACAAGATCTGAACAGACATGCAATGTGATTGACAGCCTGATAGATAGTCCTGATTGGTTTGGGGTTGGTGCTCTATATATTTTTTCTCCTATTTAATAGCACCTGGGGCACCTCAGAGACCAGCCTTTTATATCAGAGATATATTTTGACAGCTGCCTGAATGTGAGACTTCGCTAAATATTACTACAGGTGTGTCTGGAATTTGTCCAAAACAAATCTGAGGCAGTTATGCATCAAGTCGTGTCTGAATCGAATGTATCCTTCGCTTTCCTACAATATACCGAAATTCTAAATCCCATAATTCTGTGCATAATTAAATAACACCCTTACTTTATTAGTGCAGGTGTTGTCAAGATTTTTTCACCCCCTTTAAACTGTAAAATAAATAAATAAATAAATGAATGAAATTCCACACACCACTCAATTCAGATTTATTTCATAACCATTATTTAAATATGCACAATAATATTTTATCTATTTATTTGACCTGTAGAGTGTTTTATTCCTGAACTTTCCAACAACAGAAGACATTACATTAATTCACAGGTTTGGATTAAACCAAACTGGATAATAATTATAAGACCTCAATAAAAAAATATAATAACTTTGTTAATAATCTGAGGTCATGAGAGTGTGATTTGAACTAAATAATAACAATAAACTTTTTTTTAAAAAAAGCACAGACGCCCCTGGGTGGTCTCCAGGCCCAACTTTAAGACCCTGCTTTAGTGGATCATTTCACCTGGATACTGTCTACTTGTATCTAAGGACTGCTGTAATCATAACGACTGTCATATATTCACCCCAAGACTCTTATCATCATATCAACAAACTTAGTGGTGCTTGACTTTACAGAGTACAATTGTTGAAAGAGCAATGATTTATAATCCCGCTATCTGGTGTCACTCAAAAGAGGGTTCCCTTTCGATTCTTGTTCTTCTCAAGATTTCTTCCTCATGTCGTCTCAGGGAGTTTTTCCTTGCCACTATCGCCTCTGACTTGTTCATTAGGGATCTAAATCTACATCCGGATTTTTGTAAAGCTGCTTTGTGACAAGGTCTATTGCTAAGACTGCTACACATATACTTTTAATTGAATTTTATTGAATAAATGTTCTACTCTATTCTATTTTTGAGATAAGATATGGACCTCATCTTTCACTTCAAAGCTCAGGAAGAAATGTGGCGAAGCACTAAAGAGCTCTGCAGACAGCCGGTCATCTCGCTATCACCACTGCCACACACACATCTCTAGCGGCTTGTTCAAGTGCATGGCGCCGATATGTTAAGTACATCACCGTCTCTTTATGACAACGTCTCTATCTTTCACTTTCTGGCATCGCTGGCTTCTCTTCCTTTGTAAACCATTTCCCTCTCTCTCTCTCTCTCTCTCTCTCTCTCACCCTGTCTCCCTCTCCCCCTCTCTCTCTCTGCCTCTCTAGCCTTCTCTCTTTATCTCTCCTCCCCTCTCTCTCTCTCGCTAATTCACAGGGTCTGGTCTGTCTGTGCGGCTGGAGACGCCAATGCTATCATTATCAGCCAATTCAGCCAGCCGTTAAATGGTGGAATCAGGAGACATTTGCTCTCCTCCACTATCGCTGTGACATCATTACCGGGAGAATCAACAGCACAAGCACTCTGATCGTGTGTGTGTGTGTGTGTGTGTGTGTGTGTGTGTGGTGTGAACATGTGCAATATAAAATATAGTGTATGGGGGTAACAATAACAGGGTCCTACCTGTGAGATAGCAAGAGATGTAGAAGGTCGTCAGAGGAGGTTTCCCAAGTGTTGAATCTGGGGGAGAGAGAGAGAGAGAGAGAGAGAGAGAGAGAGAGAGAGAGAGAGAGAGAGGGAACGGATAAAGAGGATTATAGAGCTGTTTTCCCATTCAGGGTTAATGACAGCTACAACACTTGTGCACTTTCTTTTTCTATCCCTCCTGCTCTCTCTCTCCTCTTCATAACATCACTCTAATAGCCACCTGTGAACCTCCATGACCACATGATCCACTCTCAGTCTTCTGAAGTAGTGTCACCCCTGTGTCTCTGGCCTGTTCCTCCCTCAAGAATAAATCATCATCGTTTAGCTAATATCCATTTTTAACCTTGCTCCCTGATTAACAGCACCGCGCCCCCTCGTCCAAATCCCTCATGCTACAGTGCCGCCGAATAGCGTTCCACTGTTTTTATATCGCTTTTTTCCCCACCTGCAATCACTTTTAAATGATGGGTACTTCAACGGCAAAACAAATAACATTTCATTAACCATGGCTGTCACGTCAGTTTCAAAGTGCTGCTATCAGCAATTTTAACCTTCACCTGCATGGTGAAGGAAAAAAATAATAAAAGGCACGTGCATTTTAATGAACTAATAAAAGAATTCCCCCACCCCGCTCAAAACACCAAGGAGAGTAAATCAGAGGTGATGGAACACGAAACATATGGAACACATGTGAGCCCACGGCAATGACTGAACTTTAAATACAGCCGGATAAATATATGAGAAATATAAATAAAATGTAGTTAAAACGGATATATGCGCACATGCAGACGACAGTACAGAGGGAAACAAAGTCAGATCAAAAAGGCCGGACATAACACGTTCAATTCAAACAGCCTGGATCCACTCGGCGCCCCGTTTAAAATCTGCCTGCTCACGATTAGGAATTGTCAAAATATTTGCGGTGGTGGAATTCCAACAGGCGAGCGACACGTGTTCCCCTACAAAGGGCCCATCTTCCTCGAGTAACAAGTCGAGAGAATGAGTGGAGACAGCAAACCTAAAATCCCCCAGGCTAAAGAAATCCAGCTATTGTAGTAATAACCCGCGAGACCTGGCTGGGAATGTACAGCTTTCAGAAGCACTTCTCATCCTATTTGTAGCACGGCCATTGATGTGTGTGTGTGCATGTGTGTGTGTGTGTGCGCATGTGTGAGAAAAGAGCATAGGTACAGCAGGTTACTGTATTCCTGTTTTGTTTGTTTTTTTGCTTTTTCAAAACCATGTTAAACTTCTTCCTGATAAATAATCACTGTGGTTTGCCTATCAATCCAAAATGTAGTTTTTTTCTTCTTTTTCTTCCCCTCCTCTCCTCTATATTTTTTGTTCCACAAGGCAAGTTTCATTAAAGATCCAATTATGCAAATCAAGTCCTGAAGAGCCAGTTGAATATGCAGTATAATAGTGTACAGTAATAGTTCAACACAATATACGGCATCAGGGGCAGATTTACGAGGCAACATAACTGCACTCTTGCCGTCCTTTGGAGGAAACCTCTTGATCATAATTAAAGGTGCAGGGGCCCTCTTTACTCTCTGCTGGCAGCCATCTTACCCAGATCCCTCAAGGGGGACCCTCTCTAGTGGCCCACCCTCTAAGGTCGTGACCCGGAAACAGCTTGAGAACAGGCATCATTAAATCCTCTAATTATCTTGGGACACTTCGTACCATAGATATCTGTTTGTCTCAACTATCCGACTGAGCCATCGGAGGAATCTAGCACTATCTGTGGCCTTGCTGGTATTTCTCGGCATTTAAAAAGCTCTGAAAAGAATTCAAACGAGGATGACGCTATGTGCTTAGACCCGGTGATTGACAGACAGTTGCCTGGTTGCACAAAGCCCTTGTCTGGTGAGATGACATGGCTGTAATTTTGTGCTGTTCGACAGCTCAGCAGCAGATCATCCCCTCACCCTGCACTCGGCATAGAGCAACATTTTCATTAACCGTCCCAAAAATGTCCTGTTAATTTAAGAGCAGATATCCTCAAACATCTTACAAAAAATAATAATAATAAAATAAAAGCAGATGGAGAGCGATGGTGGAGTGATTAGAAGGCTGTCATTGGCTTAAAGGGCAAGGCCAAAGCTGAGGCTTTCCGACTGTGTCTCTCAAGGCTGTGTACCCGAGCGACTCGACATGGTCTACTATTGAGCAGAGGGGCTGAGCATTCTCTCTCAGGCCATGAGGACGCACCTCCAAACCACACCTCCTCATAAACAGGCCAGATGGAGAAGCGCTGCAATTGAACTTCATTCGTTTTAGGTCACTTTCCCAGATCAAATAAAAGTGCGCTTCTAACACCCACCCCCAAAAACAGCATTAGGTCATGCTTCAAGAATGTCCCTATCATGAAGTTCATAAGGCTTTACAATGTAATGCTCACATTCCTCATAATATTGTGTGATCAAAGGGTGTTATGTGCTTGAATGTTTTTCCTTCCAAGAAGTGGCACTTAAGAAGAATCAATCATAGCAACAACCAGTTGCTGAGCTCTTCACTGAGAGACGAGGTTCGGTTGGTATGTAAGGTCGTTATTTAACTGCATCATGTGCGTATTGTCTATGTGATAAACCTATTCCCAAGAATCTCAAAGAAAGACGGAAAGAAAGCTAGAAACTTATGACCAATCATTCTCTCTGCAAGCGTCCCAAAGGAGTGAAGAAAAAAAACATGCTTGAATAAAAAGCATCTGCACACATCTGTTCAGCTCTGTCATCTGCACTCAAGTTAGGTTTTACTGTGATGCACGCTTATTCTGCACTTCTCAGTATTACTGAAAGCAGCATTACTCGATAGATTTTCCTCATGGAAAGTGCCTCAGGGTTGGGTAGAGAACACTGTATTATCTTGGACCCCTTGTATCTCTCTCTCTTTCTCCCTCTTTCTCTCTCTTTCTACCCCGGCAGACAGACAGACGCTCCTTCTGGTGGCACCCTGGCACGAGGCAGTAGAGACAAGCTCATTCGTCACCACCTCATCTGTCAGGGCACTCTTTATTCTTAGATCACACACTGATGTCTGTGATTAGCCTGTTCAAAAAACTTCCACTCTTTAGCCCTCTCTCTCTCTCTCTCTCTCTCTCTCTCTCTCTCTCTCTCTCTCACTCACTCTCTCACTCACTCACTCACTCTCTCTCACATACAGAACGTCTAACAAATCAGCACTCAACTATAAATGACAATAAATGACATGCAGAGCATTAAATGTTCTTCTTTCGACTATAATTATTTGCTAAAGACAAAAGTTGACAACTGTCAGTAGTCACAAACTAACTCCCATTTGTATGTTGCGTGCGATGACATGATGAACTGCGTCTTCTGCACTGCATGACAGATATTGAATGATGGGTCTTACAAGCTTAATCAATTCAAAAAGACAGGCCTAAAGAGTAACGTAAGGCACTGCAGTTTAAATGTGTGATGGTGGGACAATGCTACAAGGATTTCTGGTACAGATTATTGTGTTGCCACACCCTGACTTATAACATGACAGCAATAGAAGAAACTTTGAAGAGGAAAAATATTTGGTGAGTTAAAAAAAAAGAAAAAATCTCACTGAACACAAAAACAACAACAACAACAACAATAATAATAATAATAATAATAATAATAATAACCGACCTACCTACCTATAAAAAACTATTTACAAAGATCAATCAATCTGAACAATTATGTCAAGCATATGATCTATATACAACTGAAATAGTCTTACCATTAAACTGTTCTATCTACACTGATTTCACACTGTTATTGTGATTAGCGATAATATATTACACTTTCCCCCTATATTTAACTTATCCTTGCTCATCAAGGTTATTAACAAGCCTCGGCACAGACTAATGCCAGCGTGTTAGCCCGCGAGCACCGTGCAAGCACCCCAAATAAATAAACACAGCTCTCTGGGTTTGTAGGGATTCTGCTGCCACTCGGGGGAAAGGCCTTAGTGTTCCGAGCCACAGAGGAGGGGGGGGTCTCCACAGCACATATCAATTAATACCTAATCGTCCCGGTCTTGCTGCCACACCACCACTACCACCACCCCCCAGAGCAGCCTGACTAAGGCCCGGGCATCTGGAAGACAATTTCCTCCAATTAAAAGGAGCAGAGAAGCATTTAAGTGTGGAATGGCTGTTTGATCACGTCTCCAAGGCTCCAGCCTGGATCCAGTCGGCTGAGCCGGAGACTGACAGCCCTGGAGAGATCGAGAGAGAGCGAGACGGAGGGGGGAGTGATGAGAGCAGGTCATTCGGCCTCACTCTTGCCCCCTGCTCAGCCACGAGCCATGGCACCAGGCAGGGATGAGCACACACCTCCACACACCGAGCAAACCGGGGGACACACTGGTTTTCCCGGCTGCTGCCAAGTTCCACCACGCAACACGCCACTCTGCCTGCCGAACGAGCACAAGACGCATATGTAAATGAGAGCGGAGACACCAGGGAGGAGACATTTTGACAGGATTGGCTTGGGCTGTTTAGCCCTGTCGAACTGCTATCGGATCTATTGGCAGAGCGTTTTCACAAGAGTCTTCATAACGCTTCATCCTTCGCTGAATTTCAATGACTTGAGTATTTCTTTTTTTCAAAAAAAAAAAAAAAGTAGCTGATATTTGAACGATAACAGCACGACGGACGATACGCTAAAACTTAGTGATGCTGGAGTAAAAAATATACAGTTATAGCTAGTGTATAATATATTCATATTTTTTAAGTTAATTAGTCAAGTATATTTAGTAACATTTTTTACTAATTAGTCGTATACATTTTTAATCACAGGGTATGGCTTTCTCTAAAAAAGTTTAATGATAAGAGAACAAATGCATTAAAATATCATTCATCTCAGAGTTTTAAAAAAATGAACAGTGTGCTATGAAATACGTTATAATAATTGCACAAATTACAGCCTATAACTCAATTCATATAGACTTTCACATACACACGCTAGGTTTTCCTGAATATTTTTTTTTTCCTTTATGCTACTCAAAATAAATAATCATAAGACATCCTGTTAATAATTTGCCTAATTTTTTTTAATTCATGTGTTTAGTCCCAAACACCACATTTCGGGGGCACATTAAAGCTGACCCCACATATGTATGGGGTGTAATACTAGAGGTTTGAAGCGTGTGAGCAGACTGCATGTCAAATCTAAAAAAAAAAAAATGAAAAGCTGAGCGCAGAAAAAATGTCTACGCCCAGACACTATTACACACATAATATCTTTCTCAAATACAATTTAACAATGCTGGTGTCTTACTTACACTGTGTTTCTGCACAACCTGTTCCTGACCCTTAGCTTTAATAAGGAATGTTGGTGGTTGGTTGAGAGGGGGAGGGAGGGAGGGAGGTGGGGGGTGTATGTTACCTCGTTTCAACTTATTGGGATATGCCATAACAAAATAAAATGTCAAATTTAAAACTGAAAAATAAAGTCATGGGCAATGACACGTGATTAAAAAGGCGTTTATAAAATTGCTCCCTGAATTCTAATGCACTGCAGCTCTCCATTTGTTAGGGTCACATCTCTTTCTATCTATCTTTTTTTTTTTTTTTTTTTTTAATGGTCTGCTGTCTCCTTTAAAAACTCAGTGAGGACAGAAGGAGACACCTGCAGTTAGACTGATGGACCTATCGGACAGTGTTGCTTTTCTAGGTATTTAGAAAGACTTTGCTGGAGCCTATTTGACAAAATCCTAATGCAGTGCATTTGATTAAAAAAAAAAAAAACAGCAAGCCGATGTTGCGTACTTTATTCTACTTATCTTAATTCTGATACAGTTTTTTAAGGAATTCAAAATGAATGAGTCAAAGCATGGGGATGACTTATTTTAAATATCTAATAATGTCTAGAAAATTTATGAGGTCAGAAAACCTTTACCGCCCTTGTATACTTAAATGTCATATTTCATGTTGTTAACATGGCAGTGCTCGTCTCTCTCTCTCTCTCTCTCTCTCTGTGTGTGTCTCTCTCTCTCTGTCTATCTCTCTCGTTCTGTCTCTCTCTCTTACAAGCCTCGCAACTTTCTGTTTTTCTCGTAAAAATGCGTTATTTCCCAAAGCGACTACGCCCTCGACAGTCGTTAAAATCTCCATTTTCTGCCAATACGTGCAGGTTTTCTTTAGATAGAAAAGGGATTGTTAAAGCCTCCTATGACATTTACCCCTCGGTTGTTGAATGCCATCATCATCATCACGTCCCTCCGAGCATAATGTTCCTGAGCGGCTCGATCCGAGCACAAAATGGCAGGTCTCACCGGCAAATCCAGCGCACAAAGTTTGAACACACGACAACTTCAAGCCTGAGCTCCCCCGAGATCTGTATGAAGCTTCGCCCAAACTCCACACGGAAACGCGGAGCGAGAAAGTTTAGAGCAGAGACTCGGCAGGAAAAAAGGGGGGGAAAAAAAAAAGTTTTTTGTTTGTTTGTTTGTTTGTTTCCTTCTTGTCCTCAGCTTGGTCACATCCAGCCGGTCAGCAGTAGTAAAGTGGAGGGCGCGTTACTTTTACGCACAGCCTGCCTTTCATCACCATTGCGCGTCAGACAGTCATGAAGCACGGACTAGAAAAATAAAACCAAAGAGATCACGTTTATCATGTTCAAGTTCACGAGCATGATCAAGAAGAGAAGAAAAGAAAAAGAAAAAGAAAAGTCCGGTCGCTTTCGATTCGAGTCTCCTCTTTGACCAACGCGCACTAAAGCCTCCTCGCTGTTAGATATATTTCATTCCTGCGCCTTATTTAATCATATAAACAGGAGGACTGAAACATAACGGCACAGCCGCGACACGCACACACACTGAGCCTGCACTTCGCACCACAAAAACGCATAAAAGCATCCCGAATCTTAAAGCGCTTCACTTCTTACCTTTATATATGAAAGAAACTCGTGCGCTGCGTGAAGCTCGTCTTGTCTGAATGTTGAAGCGCGGCCCACATGATTGACCTGCGATCACTTCTGAGCCGAAAAGAGGGGGAGAAAAGTGCGCTCTGGACCTGTTAGGAGCGTCCGCCTCCGGGATCCCTATCCCACAGCTCCGCACGCTTCACACCGGATTGTATTATTTATTTATTTCTTAAATCGCTCTTTATTTGATTAACTAGTTATCTTTTTCTCTTTTTTTTTCTGTGTAACAACGCGTTCATTGATACCAGTCACCCGGCATCGCAAGACATTTCCATCTCTCGCCTTGCGCTCCCCCTGTCTGGTAGGTGAACCGCGCCGTGCCGTTTAGGAGCAGCTCTCCATTGTCGTGTAATTCGCTTCGCTCGACTCCGACGGGTCTAAAAGGCGAACCCGCGGACAACGCGACACCACTGCTCTGGAAATAATCTCTAATCCCCCCAACGTGAAGGAGAACATTTGCTACATCGCAGCCTCTTATTGACCCCGACTGTCCCGCGGTAAAGACTCTTATTAAACCAGCGTCACATCGGCGCTCTTGTTTGTTCACACGCCGCTTAATTGGCTCCGTCGTATTAGAAATAATACTGTGCGTATAGCCGGTATTGCTCAAAAAAGAAATTATGATCTGTATATTTTTTTTAATAGAGAGAGAGAGAGAGATGTTTTTACCTTTCTGGAGAAGTGTCCCAAGTCCAAAAGAAAAAAGTCCAGGGGAGTGTAAAGGAGCGGAAAGGCGAGCATCAGTCAGAGAAGTCCGGAGTGATAAAGCGCGGCGCTCCGCTGCACTGTAACCTTGCGGCGTGTTTAATGTAAATAAGGCAGTTATGTTGCCAGTCGCAGCATTACGGACGCACAGCGCGGGTTGAGATTTTTTTTTTCCCACCCTCCCTGATGAGAATTAATATTCTGACACGGTGCTAAGGAGCGCTTTTTAAACCAGACGGATCAAAAGCACGTCTATGCGTAAATATTATATTAAATTGGCACTCGGCGGGGCGCAGAAGCACCAAAGCCTCATTCTGCTCTTTAACAATAAAGGAAACGCTCCACATAGACCAAAGGTACAAGCAGATGGGGGGGTGGGGGGGATGGGGGATTTGACTTTATAAAAGGGACTTGGATGAGAGCAGAAAAGTTTTAGGCTGAACTTCAGAGACAGGACAGCGCTCAGGAGGATGAGGATGGTGATGAGGATGCTGGGATAGATTGTGCTTCTATAGCTCATGTAATAATACATTCAGTGTCCCAGAGTTGACAAAAGCTGCTGTTTCAATGGGGTCTTTGTTGTAAGATTATATAATGATGATGGTGTAATTATGGGAAAAAGGTTTTGAAGAAAAAAATAATAATAATAATAATAATAATTAGAATAAGAATAATATAAAAAGTATCAAATGCTCTGGTGGGTGGACTGGTAGTTTCGTAGTGCATGTGACTTTGTGAGGGTGATAGCAGACACGGGTATAAAGAAAGCTGGACAATAGGGGGAAAGGACAGCGATGGGTGATTTTCAGCCAATGATTGATTAATTATTCAAAATATCTTGCAATCGGAAAGGATTAGGAGGTGAATAGGTTATGGAGGAGGTGGGGGGGAGGGGGGATGGGGCAAACAGTTGCCTAACATTAGTTGCACAGACATTCAGTCTGACGAACTTTATAATTCATGTAGATAGAGGCCTCCTTGTCCTCTGTGCCCCCCCCAAAACACCCACGAGATAGTCTTGATGCACTCCTATGTACTGACTTTCCTTTATAATTTCGTCTTCACTCTATATCCTGATGTATATACGTATGATGTTTTTGATCCGGTGCTTACACAACTGATCATAGAACAATGGAACTGATTATGAACAGTTATCTGGTTACAAACTGGGTATTTTATATAATATGAGCACACTATATCTGCTGAGGCACATCACTCATTCACCGTAGAAATGTTGCTGAGATTTCTTACACATATGTTTAATTATATTGGGTTATTTATATTTGCAGGGTTTTAAAGTTTTAAGTGTTTTATTTTATCATCTTTTATCCAAACATACATACATACACACACACACACACACACACACACACACACACACACACACACACACGCTTATATGCCTGGATTTACACCAAGTAACTCACTGTGTACACACACACGTACTGTATACTGTATTTATATACTAAAATGCTAGTTTATTAAGTACACTTATACAATTATGAATACACTGGCAACTCAGCATATATACCTCTAGTTCTCTGAAAAGGAGCATCAATAATTATTAACACCCCCGGGCGTTCTTTCCAGACAAAACATACTTTTTTTAAAGATAGCACATTCATTATTCACTATGAAAATCAGATTCTCATGCTGCCCCCTTTAATGGTTAGGAATTCTGCCTGCATTTTCCAGTTTGATGTGTATGAAATTCCTTTTTTTTGAACAAATTCCAAAATAAAAGTTTGTCTCTAAAGAAATTAGCATAACCATCCCATCAATAATATCACTATCTCTATGGGAGTGATAGTGGGAGCAGTAGGGGTGCTCCTTTGCTCCATTCTCCATGGATCAGCAGCGCGTTCTCGGCTTCTTTTGAACTTGTTAGAGCAAAGTCAAGTGATTCTTTATCGGTGACAGGCCAGACAAAGCGCCTGCGATGGGAAAGCAGGTCAAAAAGGAAGTTGCCATATGGACTTCAACATGCAAATTTATAACCATACAGGACGTGGTGTACGTCCTATAAAAAGGGGCCTAACCAAGTTTTATTTTATTTTTTATTTTTTTTGCGCAATTGTAATTGAAATTTTTTGGTAATTTTGTAAAACAATAAAATAAATGTAAATAAAAATAAACCCTCACTGTTACATCTGTTAATTTACTTATGCAACATGTGTTTCCTTTTGCGTCTCATGTTTATGCAAACAAATTTGGATTCATTGCCTTTGCTCAGCTAATGCCATCCTTATAGATTTTAGATCTATAAAAAAAAAAGAAAGGACATAAAAAATAAATGCAAACTCGTCACATTGACCCTTGGGTTTGGAAGGTCAGCATTTCAGATTGATCACTTTTTGTCTCTGCAAATATCAGGACGTATAAAGAATCAAAAGGGCGTCCTCGTCATGTGCAGAAATGTTCAGCACACAGGATTCCTCCTCTGCAACAGGTGCAGAAGAGAAACTGATTCTTCAGCCTACTGATTTTTTATTGTCTATTCATTTGAGTAGAAGATTTTAAAAAAAAACAAAAAAACTAAAAAGTACTTTCAAAAACTATAATTGGCCTATTTATAAATATAATATTTATTTAAATTCAACATAGTTTAAAGGTTTATCGCCTGCATAAAAATCACGACAATATGCCTGAAAGAGAACTTCTTTTTAGCGTATAGAGTATAAACCTACTAAGGACAGCAGACTAAGTGAAAAGAAAAATTCGTCTGCATGCATTATCAAACAGAAAAATCTAAATGTGGACTGATTTTACACAATAACATAGATGGCAAGACATTACAACGTTGAACCTTTTTGCAGTCAAAATTTGAAAATCGATTTCATTTCTTTAAGTCCATAGTAATGTCGCATGTACTGTATATGGTACTGCCATAAATTTCATCTCCTAGCTTTATGTTATATATCTACTGCAATAACACACTCTTCTTTGGCTTTGACTGAGGCTAATGACACTGATTGAAGGATGGCATACTGTGGGTCTAACAAAATGGTCATGGTTGTCATAAAGTCTCAAAACTCTGTCATGACGGGCTCATCTCTCCAACGTGCTTGGGACACGTCCAAGACGGCAAGCCTCAAAAACAGACACACCACTGTTCACTTCTCAAAGAAATGAAGATGCTATTCCTTCAGGCCTCTCTCTATGGACTTGGCACCTTGGGTATAGCTATTTAGAAACATTTTTTTTACACTAAACATTCAAACAAATGTCATTTCCAACAAAGCAACAAGTCCTTTTATATCTTCTCAAAGGAGGAGACTTGCCCATAAACCCCTGCGTGTGTGTGTGTGTGTGTGTGTGTGTGTGTGTGTGTGCATAATCATTTCAGCTCAAAACCAGGCTGATAGTTTATATCTTCATACAAATACACCAGAATGGTTTTCTCATAAATAAAAGAAAGAAAGAGAAAAATGCATCACTTTTTAAATCGCACATAATCTGTTCCAGGTCTTTGATGAAGAAATGTTCTCAAAGTATCACAGTGACTGATTTAATGAGAAGGGTGTGAGCACGATTTCAAACAATTTTGATTTTCTGAACCCTATGTGACTCTAAACTTTTAAACTTGCACTTAAATATTGCATCAATTACCCTTTCAAGTGTGACATCAACTAAATAGGAGCACTACCATAACAAACACAAAGCGCGGTATATTTATTCCATACACTTTCATCAGTATTTGATACATGGCCCCTTATGTGCGCTTTCCATAAAGCTATCCGAACCCCAGTATCCTTCTCTTCTGATTATGAACGGATATATGTTTGGACAACAGCCTAACGATGATTCAACAAAATACTGCAGAGGCAAATATTTAGAGCTGGGTTCTAGGTTTTCATCATCTTGGTGTGATGTGAGCGTACGAGTCGGAGTCGGTTTCTCAGTTTATTCTTCAGACCACATCTGTGTCTGCCTTTGATGAACGGAAGGAGGTGTATAATGTCTATGACTGATAACTGGACAAATGCTAATTTAAATCATCTGAATCAATGTCTGGCCTGGCAAAAATTTTAAAAAAAGAAAAGAAAAAAAAAAAGGAAAAAATAGTAAATGTAAAACATCTGACTCAAATTGATTACTAACAACATTCAGCATACGGCATTTAATAACGATTACTGCATGCTTAAAATATCCGGGCTATTTTGAAAAGTCCATCAAGTTTATATCTCTTAGTAAAAGAAGCCACTGTGTGTGTGTGTGTGTGTGTGTGTGTGTGTGTGTGTGTGTGTGTGTGTGTGTGTGTGTGTGAATGTGACTAAAAGAAACGCTCTCCACATGAGCGAGAAGAGAGCAAACAAACAAAAACAAACCAAACACCACAATTAGCATGGGAAGGCTTCTGCTGCCTAATCAGAGTCTCGTATGCTTCATTAGAACTTTGGCTTCTCTTGATCTGTCTCAGGACTCAAAAATAGTACATTTTGACACGAGGCCCTGACTCCTAAGCCTTTAAAACACAAACTCTCTCTTTTCTCCTTGACATCCACTTTAAAGAGGCGTGTAAGCCGCCGAACAGCCTCGTGGAAACACTCTCTGAAACATCACTGTAGTGCCCATATCCATTCTTATTTCGGAGCCATCATATTTTACTATTACCTATCAATTGGTTTCTAATCGCGGTAATGAGGCGTCTGTCGTTTGGTGACAGAGAGCTAACGGCCTCTGTGGGAGCATTAAGGAGCCTGGGTTATGCTGTGGGCCGTTAACTACCTACAGGCGCTTACTAATGGCTCCAAATGACCTCCTCAGTGGCTATTAGCACATAATTAGAACCTTGCAGACCATCGATGACTTCCACTGGACATGCGTGCCTCTTTGCTCCTCTCCCTCAGTCTTTGTTTAATGGTCAAACTACACTTACACGCCAGAGCAGGACTTCAGTCACTGCATTAAGTTATTTGTGGCTTCCTGTATCCTGTGCATAGCATCTAACACATTTAGAAGCATTTAAGCAACCGCAGCTTCAGTTTCCTTTCGCCGCTAGAGCAACAATTACATAAGTACACTTCTGGAAAAAAAAAGCTTCAGATTCTTTCTTTTTAACATTCTTTTTTTTTTTTTTTTTAAACTGATCTAAACAGGGACTGATGTAAACAACAAATAACGCTTTTTTACTTTGCCAACTGGTATCTATCCCAAAAGTGAATCAATGTGAATTAAAAGGCCAATGTGTCACAGCCACTTTAAGCATTTTGTCCTATTGTTGTGGATCAGGCAGCGCATAAAGTGCAAGGCACGGCCACACCGCACAAGCTCCTCAGTCACACTAACCTCTGTGTACACTTAGTAATGCTCTCCAGTTACCCAGAACAAAGGCCTGCTTTAGTAGGTTAATGTCAGCTCAGGAGCTGCGTCGAACAATGCGTGAGGACAAATGAAAAGAGGAATGTCTTGTTTTGCGATGAAAATGCAACACGGTACATCTGCACATGGTGCCGGCGCTTTAAGTGTTCGCAGCATTGTCTTCCCTCACCTTAGAATTATGTTTGTTATCTGGGCAAAACTGTGACCTTGTGGTAGAAGTATGAAACAACTAATACAAAGTGCATGCAGGAATCTTTCTAGGTCGTCACCCATCCTTGGACAAACAATGGAATTTTTTTAAAGAGGCCACGTTGGTGTGACGGGAAAATAAATCCAGATCATGTACGTTTAACAGACGCTCTTATGCGCAGAATTAAAGTGACTTGAAGTGACTCTCTGTCAAAAAAGATTTCCTTGTGCTAATGCAAACAGTCTATGGTCTAAGAATACCCAGGCTAAAACCCCATATAGGAGTGAGTGGCGTGCTTGTTGGTTTAAACGGCTAAATCTCCTGCGATTTTCACACATAGTGGTAAACGGTAAATGGTCTGCACTTATATAGCGCTTTTATCCAAAGCGCTTTACACTGTGTCTCATTCACCCATTCACACACACACTCACACACCAATGGTAGCAGAGCTGCCAAGCAAGGCGCTAACTTGCCATCGGGAGCAACTTGGGGTTCAGTGTCTTGCCCAAGGACACTTCGGCATGTGGAGTCATGTGGGCCGGGAATCGAACCACCAACCCTACGATTAGTGGACAACCCGCTCTACCACGTGAACCACAGCTGCCCTAGTGACCTCTCCAGTTTACACAATATGGTGTAAAAAATAACATCCAGTGAGTGACAGTGCAGGTGAAAACCCATTGTTGATGAGAGAGGTCAGAGGAGTATGGCCAGACTGGTTCAAGCTGACAGGAAGGCTACAGTAACTCAAATAACCACTCTTTACAACCTTTACGCATTTCAGAATATGCAAAACATTGAACCTTGAGTTAAAGGAAGATGAGCTACAACAGCAGAAGCCCTAACCCTAACCCTAACCCAGGTCCGAGTCCACTCATGTCATCCAAGAACAGGAATCTGAGGCTTCAATGGGCACAGGCTCATTGAAATGTATATATAGAGTCTGTATATATATTTTGTAAGTGTGATGACACAGTTGCACAGCAGATATCGTCGGTCGCTCAGAGCTTGAGGGTGTCTGGTTTGATCCTGAGCTTGGGGTACTCTCTGTGCAGAATTTTAGTGCATGCTCTCCAAATGTTCACATGGGTTTCCAGTAGCCAGTACGGGTTACACTAAATTGCAATTCAGTGTGTGAATGTATGTGCATGGAGCCCTGAGATGGACTGGCGTTCTAGCCTGCCTTGTGCCCAGTATTCCCGCGACAGGCTCCATATCCACAGTACAACGACCCTGACTAAGCAGTTACCGGAGATGAATCACGAACGAGTGAATGAATGTGAGTGAAGAGGTGAGTCTTCAGTCTTCATATGAGAGAGTTTTTCTATTTGTACATGACATAAACATTCAAACAGAAAACAGTCCCAGAATTACACATGAATATGAATGGTAAAGGCACGGGCCCTCCTATTGTAAGGACATGGAAAAGGAGCGAGGCCGAAATATGCAGCGTGCGCTCGGGTTTAGGGATTCGAAGAGACACTGCATAGAGGCTGCAGTGAGAACTGCATGATAGTAATCAAAGGAGACTTGTCCAGAGGAGCAGAGGTGATTCATTCTGAGGTCACTATCATTTCCTGAGCCCTGAGCTTGTATTTTGTATGTGTTTTCTGTGTCACTAACCATGCCACTACTCCCTTTCTCTCTGTCTGCACATGGAAACACAATCCCCTTTCTTTTCCCCCCTCCCTATCTCTCTTTCACTCTTGCTTTCAAACACATTCACAGCATTCTTCCCTGAATTAATTTGTTTTCATTTGCCGTATGTCAGCAGAAGATATGTACTTGTTCTTACTGGCTGTGCACTGGGATCTCTGGGGCGCAAGTCTGTTTCTACCTCTTAATCGTTAAATCTGTGTGCTCTCCTCAGTCTTTTTTTTTTTTTTTTTTTTACACTAAATATCAAGACAGATAACACTAAACTACATAAATAGACTACTGCATCTCTTTCTCTCTCATCTCAGCTGCATGTGCCATGCCTTCTCTCTGCACAGTGGGTCGGTCCACAACATCCCCCCCAGCGTTTGTCCTGCATCACCCAAACGTTGCCAGCCAGTGTCACAACAATGTCAAGCCTCCACTGCCAAGGCGTGGGGATGGTAACCGTGGCAGGCCCCAATTATCTCCCAGACAATGTTGCGACCCGAAAATAGCGACTTTCTCTCTTTCTCTTTTTTTCCACAACAGACTGCCCTGTCCATGTGATGTCCACTTCTGTAAAGCGACTGAAGATAAAACACTCGACCGCTTTCCGCTGGCGATCTTTCCCCCAAGTAAAGGAAAGAAGCCTCAGAAATTGCATCGCGCAGTCATCAATTTCTCGCCACTGACCAAAACCACTGGACGCACTTAATCAGCTAAAGGGCAACGCCTCCGAAACGCCATTCTTTTGTGATGGCATTAGTGCAGAAGTAAGATTTACAGATCATTTAATGTGCCACAGTCTTCTGCATAAAAGTATATACAAAGGTTAATATTGCAATAATACCTTCCTGGAGGGCATTGTAATCATTATCTCTGCAGAGATATCAATTAGAAGCACTCTACAGCAGATAATGACAGAGATTCCGGTGCAAAATGACATTATTATTATTATCTTCATCCATAATTTCAGACTGCATATACAAGGCAAAAAAGAGTGGCATAAGTTCAGCAAGAGGTAGACTCTTTTTTTTTTAAAGTCTCTGATGATGAACATTTATCTTAGTTTTATGTGGTCAAGCTGCCAGACTAACAAGTTCTTCTGTCCTGACAAGCTTAAAGCGAGACAGCTAGATCCACTCCTGAAGTCCACACTCGTGTCAGCTCCAGCATTCCACCAGACAAAGCCTTCAGAAAGCCTCATAAATGAATATTTCATTTTTGCAATAATAAAGCATGAATGTTTTTAAGGCAGCATTAAAGCAGGACCAATAATCATCCTTTTGCAGATTGTCATCGAGGAAAAGAAAGCATCTTGAATCAGAAGCTCGGTGTATAGTCGCTCAGTGACGTCGTCTTCTGTGTCTGTCAGAAGTTGGTACATCAGCCAAAGTTGGTCAGTGACCTTTGAGCTCAGCTACGGACATTAATAATGAGGATTTGTTATGTTACTGACCCTCTTATCAACATTATGAATAATTCACTGTTGGCTTGGTGGTTGTCCAAAAGCAGATGAGGAAGCAACACCCATGCTCCTGACTTTTGATTTAGCTCTTTCATATTTAATAAGGGAATGGAGCGCTAGGAGGCTCCTTTTTTAGAGAGATTTAATTGGGCACCACTGACATCCATCATGTGGTTGTCATGGCCATGACCTTTCGTTTGGGGCTATTCATAATAAGAGAGTTATGAGCTGGCTTCTCATATTTCCGCCAGCCCGCCCCGCCATTTTGTTATGGATGCTGTAGCATTTGCATCCCTTATCTTAGAGTGGTTACAAACCTGGTGTGACTGTCATCACATACATCCCTGCTACTCTTCCCCATGCAGTTTAGGCAGGTGCACCAAAACTGTCTCATTCTAATGCGAGCGTCTGTGTAGCTTTCCAAGCTTTGAGTCTATATGAAAGCAGAAGAATGCTGAAGATCTTTAACATGACCTCATCTGACCTCACAATGACACTAATTACAGAGTGTGTGGTAATAAGATGGTGGAATGGTAGAACTTGATATTTTATACCACCAGTCATGCTTGTAAAGAGTGCAAAACCCAACAAGCAAGCAATAACAAGGGAAAACTCAAGGGTAATGAGGAATGAGGAGTTGAAGGAAGAAGAGAGATCCGTTGTCCCAGTGGACCCTAAGTGTTTAAACACGGTGTAAAGCTTTAGAGGTTTCTGCTTCTTCTTATAAATGTGAAGAGCAGCATAAAAGCAAGCAGGGAATATGAACATACTCCACGCAGGTTAAATTCATCAACTCAAGCCTCTGGACCCAAGAGAGATCTAAAGCCAAAGGGAGCTCCTGTCTTGCTCTTACTATGCCTCCTATAAAGTAACGAGAGCTCTGAGATGAGACTAGAGAAAGACTAGAGAGACCAAATACAGGTGAGCCAGCTCTCTTGGGAACACCAGATGGCCGGCATAGCCCTCTGGACTCGTGCACTTCACTGCTTCACCGCAACAATGACCATGAATGGCAAACCTCTTCTACATCTCTTGCTTTATATAGTACACAAATATAACATTGTGCATTATTAACGGGTGTGTGTGATCTTGCCAGGCTGGAACAATCTTAGCTCATTGATATCAATGTATTTATTACAGCAATAGAGCAATATGAAGGAGAGGCACGGGGAGATATCAGCTTACTCGAGGCTGAAAGGGAAATTTAAGATAAAGGATATTTAATATCCAGTTCACATTGGTAGCTTTCGATAGCACAAGGGGTTTCCGTAGGCAGGAGATGCCTTTGTCTTTGTCTAAACACACTTTCCTGGACTTTTAGCTCTAGTCACACGAAGTGCGCAGGTCGCTGATAAATGTGCTATAATGGGTCGATGCGGGAGATCGCCCATTCGTCCTGTCAGGTTATTAATGCACCTGGGCACTTCCTCTAAAGGTGTTATCTGTGGCAAAAAAATGAACTGATATATAATTAATTCACTCGCTCTCTTTTCCTCTCTTTAACTGTGCCCTTATACTTTGTCACATTGCATTAGAATCACTCTGCGTGCTACGTGGCCCACAGTAATCACTGCCTGAGACAAATATGCGTGTACATTATTGGGAGTAACATTAGGCTGGTGGTTTGCATTCCAGGACACATTACTGTTGCTTATTTTGCATCTAAATGATAATGAGCACTGGAATGATAACCTATATCATTTAGACTGAAATATGAATTTAAAACACTGTCTACCATTTACAGAGAGGGGGAAATGTGTTGTGAAGATCACTCAGGTGTCTTCGGCATTCATTTAAAAAGAAAAAGGAGGGGGGAAAAAACACGAGCCGAGTTTTCTTGAAGCGGTAAAAGACCATTGTTGTCCTAATTACGAGATGGCTGATGCATTATTTAACAATCCTACATACATTGGCAAGGCTGGGTATGAGCAAAATAATTTATGACAAGATCTCTTTTTTTTTTTTTTTTTGCCCCTCACTTTAAATCAAACTTCAATAAATGTGCCACCTCTATCCATTTTACATGAGGCCGTGCTGAAAACAAGCCTGATTCAGGAGTGTGTTGTTTAAAATTCTTCAGAGAGCACAGGGTCAGAAAAACAAAACCACACCACACAAGAGGGAGGAACTTCACTAAACTTGGGCTACAAAAGATATGAAGGGTGGAGGGCAGAGATAGAGTGCAGAGGTGAAGATGTTATAGATGTAAAAAGTAGTTCAGGTTTGTCCTTTGACCTCAGGTCAGAGGTCACTGAGCAAAGGCCTTAAGCTGAGCATAAGCAATCAACTTGATAGAAGAAAGAAATCTGCATACTGGGCCTCAGTTATCAAACTGGATACAAACAAATGTATGTGTAATCATTCACAAGAGCATTTACACAAGAAATGTGGCATTCATTAAAATCCAGATGTTTGGCCGGAAAAAAATTGTATACCATGAAAGCTTGTGTGAGTTTGTGTACATTTATATATAAAGAGAGTCAGTAATGTAAATGGGCTATAAGTTAGGGCTATTTTATATGCCGAGTACACGGTCAAGATACATATTGTATTTATTTCAATTGCACATATGAATTTAAGGAAAACTCTTGGAAACTGGCACGAAAGAAAGAAATCTAAAATAAAACAGAAATTTCTTGGCATAAAGACTTACTTTAAATTGTATCTTGTTGCAGAAATCAGTGACTTTATGGGGAAAAAAACATCCCCTTGCTAATTCACTTGTGAATTCACATTTTATAGGAGTAAAATGGTTGAAAATGGTTGAACCCTAGTCCTGGAGTCTTACACATTTTGGTATTTTTCCCCTGCTTATTTGTGTATTTGATCTCAGGAAGCTGATTCGTTGAATCAGGTGTGTTAGAGTAGGGAAAACACTAAAATGTGCAGGACAGGCGGGACCTGTAGGGTTAGGGTTGGGAATCTGTGTGATACACCAATCATAAATCCTTCAGCAACAGGTTTGTGTGTGCCTTCAACCTCTCTGTGCTTAAAAATTATATAAAACACTACATATTTACATGAAATGGGCCATTTTTTAAAAATGCACTTTTTAAACCCTAGAAGAAAATAGTCAAAGAATAGGCAAAAAATAGGCAAATACTTCTGAGACTTCAGTCAAATAACCCTAGATATTCAATTAAGACAAAAGAAATAAAAGGAGGAAATGTTAGGATGGGTCAGTGCTTGAGCTTTATTGCGGAAAAAAATTGCACATGGCGCTCTTAGGAGGAGCTTTGCCTTAGGAGTTTTTGTGTGCGTCACTTAATGCAAATTATCTGTGTCATGAAGACTTGGTAATTTATGGATGATTGGCATTTACCAACATACACACGTGATGACAAAGAAAATCAATGTTTCCATTTTGGAAATTTAGCAGAATTTTTTTGTTTGGTTTGGCCGATGAAAATATTTGCACACCACTTTACTAAATCAGGTAAATCAGGCCCAATATTTGTATCACTTATTTCTGAGGTGTAAGTATAGAAAGACCTGGCCTACTTACGGTAACTCACCTTCATCTCATCACAGTGCCAACAGGGTTATATTAAAGGGGCACTGAAGCATTGGGCTGATACGAGGCTATCCATCATCAAGTTTGTGTGGGCAAACATAGAAACATAAGAGCAGAGGCATAGATGACCCTGCTCAGGAGGGTAGAGGCTGTAACTGAATTTATATTATATTACACATTGAAATGTGACCCCGTAATGACATCACTGAAATTTAATCAAGCCCTTGATTCAGTATTACTTAAGTTGAACTAGTGTCCTTCCTCATGCAAAATTAGAAAATTGAATATGGTTGTTGTTTTGGTTGGAGAGAACCGAAGATGCATTTAGAGAGACTGATTTAGAGTGGGACATGCAGTATATTTGGAAACATGAATACTTTTACAGCAAAACAACCGTGATCAAGGTTTACATAAGCATTATTTATTCATATTTGTCTCTATTGAAACACAAGTGTCTTATATCATATATCAACTAAGCTAATAAGCACTTTTAAAAGCCTTTGAGGGAGTGGTGAGGGGTATACGAGGGCTGTCGCTGAAGTTGTTGTGCTGTTGACACTGAGAGGGCTTTAAAGATGCTGGCTCAGAGAATGATTGACACATTCATAATTCCTCTATTATGTACTTGAGTGATCTGCTCCAGCACTGAAGTCAAAAACAACACACTCAACAGTCCTGGGTGCTGCCACAGCCACTGTAACATCATTCAATACTGATATGATACCTGAGCACTAAGCAAGATGAGGAAAAGAAACACATTTGTAATTCTAGCTTAAGGATTAAGGCTAGACTCGTCGCTCACTTTCAAGTTAAACCTGGCTCAGTGTTTGTTGGTAAGGACACAGTTATGACGTGTGAGATACAAAAGTTAGATCTATATCCGTCCCACTGACAGAGTTTTTTTGTTTTTTTTTTTAAACGTAAACAGTTGTTCTCGTATGGCTCAGAAGAAGATTCCAGTCTGTAGCCACCTACTGTGATGGACAGGGAAAAAAGCCGAAGAACATCAGAGCCTGTTGAATCAGGCAGCAACAAAATGAATATTCTTCACCTGTCTGCTTGTGTTGACTCCTCTTGTTTAGATTTCACAGTGGGGGAAAACAAAAGAAAACCGCATATTTACTTTTAATTGAAAGGAAATTAAAGACGCATCCACATCCGCAAGTGACAAAGGAGGATCAGAAGGCTTGCGAGCGATGATAGCTTTTGTTTAAAACAGATTTCATAAAGAAAACCCCCCACTGATAATGATAAAGCAGGGGAAAAAAAGTCTTGGACATTTCTTCAAATACAATTACCTCTGCATCACCTGATTCAATCAAATAAATTTGCATTCTGTTTGCATCCAGTGTACCGTGGCCCAGTAAACAAGACAGGGAGAATAAATCTGATGTGTTTTCATGGTTCTGCCTGCCCCCCCTCCCTGTTTGCTACATTTTATTTGGAATATTTGAATTCTCATGAATCTGTAAATACCTGTCATGTGCAGATGAAATTAAAATGCTTTTGGAGCAAGGAGCGTCCTCTCGTGATCAGACGAGAATGATGGCATGTTTGAAGGTGAATTTGCGAGTGCTTGTTGGAGATGTTGTCAGGTTGAGGAGAGAACAGTGACTGACACACAGCACAGGCTGGGAGATGAGATAATGTTCAACTTAACTGCCAGGGTGCTGTCGGATCACACACGTGGTAGTCTTACTACTGAACTTGAACAAAAGTATCAAGACGGTGAAGTCAAACTAGACTGGATGCTTTTAATAAGAAGGTAGATAGTTAGATCATCATAGCAAATAGAGACTAGTACAGCGCAGCAGATCCTTAATAACCATCCAAACTGTTTTGCCTAGAAATAAGCATGCTGTTACAGGAAAATCATCCATGACAGATTGTGTGATGCAGCCCAATACAAAAGAGAGTTACTACCACAAAGAGGATTCTTTTCCAATAACACATCTGTCATATAATCAGGGATGGAGACTGATGCAAATACAGATCAAGCTTTTATTAAAGATACAGGCAGACAAATCCAAATCGATAGACAGAATCGTGGGCAAAAACAAGCGTGGGTCAGGTGATCTACAAAAGGGCATAAACTGGGCATAGACGAATAACAAGGAAATAAGGGCAGGATCAAAAACCGGGGAAATGAGGACAAAGAACAAAGGCTTAGTATGACTCTGCGAAAGCACAGTACTTCGCACAGAACAAAGACACCTGGGGGTTTAAATATACAACGAAATCAAAGGTAAAACATAAACAGCTATGAATAATGATGACACATGAGGGAGACAGCCAATAACAAGACAGGGGCAGAGACATTACATAAAACATAACAAAACACACGTGTCAAAAAGTAAACAAAGTCAGTGACAACCCGGAAGCCCGCGCTGTCGCACTTCGGGCAGTTCAGGGGAAATCCGTGACAACATCATTATGTTATGCGTT
The DNA here is from genome assembly GCF_023375685.1 of Ictalurus furcatus. Classification (NCBI taxonomy): domain Eukaryota; kingdom Metazoa; phylum Chordata; class Actinopteri; order Siluriformes; family Ictaluridae; genus Ictalurus; species Ictalurus furcatus. The sequence goes on from NC_071281.1 coordinate 11,637,451, forward strand.
ATTTATACCACAGCAATTTTTAAAAAATAATAATCATTAATGCCACATCATGTTTTTAAACCACTTATAGTTACGTTAAATGTTGCAGAACATCCAAAATAAAAATATATATATATTATCACTTCTGTTAGCAGTAATGGCCAACAATATGTGGACACCCATGCAATTGTTGAACATCCCATTCAAAACCCATCCATTTTCCATACCGCTTGTTGTACAAAGGGTCGTAGGGGAGCCTGGAGCCTATCCCAGGGAACTCAGGGCACAAGGCAGGGAACACCCTGGACGGGGTGCCAACCCAGCACACAATCACACACACACATTCACACACTACAGACAATTTGAAAATGACAATCAGCCTACAGCATGTCTTTGGACTGGAGGAGGAAACCGCAGGAAGAACAGTGAGAACATGCAAGCTCTACACACACAGGGCGGAGGCAGGATTCGATCCCCCAACCCTTGAGCTGCGAGGCAAACATGATAACAACTAAGCCGCCATGCCCTCATTCCAAACCATGGCCCATTAATATAGAAATGGACGCCTCTTTGCTGCTAAAACAGCCTCCACTCTTATGGGAAGTGGAGTGTGTCTGTAGGAATTTGTGCCCATTCAGGCAAAAGAGCATTAGTGAGGTCTTCAGTGGGGTTGAGGTCAGGGCTCTGAGAAGGTTAGGGTTAGGGCAAGTTCTTCACATATGGGTGTGATGGTCAGGTGTCCACAAACCTTTGGTCATATATTTTATAAACAATTGTTTCCTCACCAGCCTCTCTTTAATAGGACCTAAAAGGACCAATCTTCTTCTCCCTCCACTGGCTACCTGCAGCCACCTGCATCAAATTCAAGGCCTTGATGCTTACATACAAGACCATGTCTGGAACAGCACCCCCTACCTCAGCACTCTCCTTGAGGTTTATGTTCCTTCACACAACCTGCGATCAGTTAACAGCCAATGCCTGGTGATGCCTACTCAGTGAGGCATGAGGTCTCTTTCCAGAACCTTCAAACTAACCGTCCCTCAGTGGTGGAACGAACTCCCAACCTCAATCCGGACAGCAGAATCTGTCACTATGTTCAAAAAAAGGGTTAAAGATCCACCTCAACTGCACTTACACTGTCTCTTACACCTCTACTCTGCACACTTTGCTCCTCTAGAACTCAATTAAAAATCTTGTATGGTAGCTCTACTTGTATTGATCGATATTGATATATCGCTTTGCTTATATTTCCTCATTTGTACCGAGAAACCAGAAAGTGCAAAGTGTCCTCTGTCCTGAAAATTCCCCAGTTTTGTAAAACTTATCAACTGTTACAATACTTTGACACTAGAGACTCCGTCCATGAATGTAAAATAAATGTCTCCTTACAGAATACTTTTTCATTTGTAAATGATTATATGTTTTTTAATTAAATAATAACAGTTTTTATCTGTTTATTATCAGCCTTTGATGAGGTACATGGTCCACCATACAAGGTGTTATTACAGAAAAGACAGAAATGTATTCATATAAACCTGCGATTTGAATCGCAGCCTGTAAGAGTGCTTTTATAGAAAATTCAGCAACAAATTCTGACCAGATTTGAGAACAGCACTGTGGTATATTTAGATATATGTATGTATATATGTATGTAATGAACCTCTGATATTTTGGTTAAATATTACTTATAGATTGTTGTTTAGAAAATCAACTGAAAATTAGGAAACATTAACAGCACCTCTCTTCACATTCTCTCCAAATCCATGCCTGCAAAACAAATCTAAGGGGGTAAAATGTCTGAATTGTCAGGCCACATGATTGTCAAGGAAGTGCCAATCTTTGTTCTTGTTCTAATTGGTTAGCTGTTGGTCGTCCACATTATTTACAGCATGGGGCACCACAGTGACTGGAGTTTTCACTTTGCAGATATTTTATTGGCACCAGCCTCCACAAAAATATTACAAAAAGGGTTTTTTGTTGTTCATTTTGGGAAAAAAAAAGGGTTTGATCCCACATGTGATACATACGTTCACACAAACCTAACCTTAATATTAACCTCAGTAACAAAAAAGAAAACATTTTGGCTCTTTAAGTAAAAGCTTTAAATAAAAGCTGCAGTTTTTGTAAAAAAAAAATAAATAAAAATAAATAAAATAAATAATTGAATGAAATAATTAATAAATAATAAATTAAAACAATAATAGTAATAATAATAATAATAATAATAATAATATTTACTAAATAAATAAATAAATAAATAAACGGAGATCAGCCAAATGTTCCTACAAGGTCAAAACTGTCACATATTCCTACTCTTTATGTGGACATTTGGTCCCCACCAAGATACAGAAACATTCCCTCACACAAACACACACAAACACCAAGAAAGGAGATCCATTGTTTAGTCCCCCATCTATCCATCTCCCTGCTCTCTCCACCCACTGTCTGTGATCAGTCTCATCTTCACTCATCTTCATAGGCATCCATACTCAGAGGTGAGAAGGGTACGTGTCTGTGTGTGTGTGTGTGTGTGTGTGTGTGTGTGTGTGTCTGTGTCTGGCCCGAGCTAAGAGCCGCCAAACATGATGAGGAACATGGTTGGCTCTAAATGATCATACACTGATCTCTCTATACCACAGGGGCACATCACAATGATGAATAATACCATGAGGATAATGGATAAATGCAATGGGGATGAGTGCAATATTCATGAATATTTTGAATCCAAATGGAAGAAATAAGAAAGAAAAAAAAAAGAATGGTAAGTTTACATTGCAGGCACAACACACACAAACATATAACCCTAGCTGTATAGTGACAAATAGCAAGGGTATCTGATCTTGTATCTGTGTGTGGCCTGTGTTGCTCTATAAGCCGGCCAGCTGCTTCATATTCAGTGCCAAAGCATTGGAATGTTATGTCGCTTAAAGATTTCAGCCGCATCTATCCTCCAACTGCTCTATTAACACAGATTTATAAAAGGCTTTAGCTTCTTATACAGCTTCGGGCCTTTATTCCTCTCTAGCAAAGAAAGAAAAACAGCTTTAACTTCAGAACTGTAACAACTGAGAAATAAGGAAATAAAAGGTTGCTTAAGCTTGAAGATGAAAAGTTTGCTTTGTATTTCTCCCCTTTCACCCCTTGCCCCAGTCACTTTTTGTTCGCGTCCCTTGCTTTTACGTAAGAACTCATGAATAATTATACATTCTGGTGAAAGTTAATGCTAAAGACATTGTTGGGTGGTAAATAGCTTCATACTTCTCCTGTATGAGAGTACAGAGAAAGTGGTAATGTGTGTATGGGGGGGTTACAGGACTCTTTAATGGCAGGCCAACCACTGTGTGGTGGCATAATAACTACAGAGACTATTTATTTTTAATTGATATGCCCTTTCTTAGTATGAAAAGACCAATTATTCCAAGCGCTGCATGCCTCTCATATGCACAGTATGCCATCGAAACAAAAGGAGCCCAGTGTAAAATGAGTGAGAGAAGCCGTATTTCTGGCAGAATCCCTTTTTTTATGTCAATTTTTATAACAAAGAGCAATAATTCTGGCATTAAAACTATTCTACGTGCCAGGGTAATATCAGATTTTGATGATTTTGCTAGATTGATGGGGTATTAAAGGCAATGATATGAGATAGTGTGCCAGTAAAAAAGAGAGAGACTTCATGTTAAGTGCATATTACATTCATGGTGTGTTGCATAATTTGCTATGAGAATATTCCTCATGGATTGTGCAAGGAGAAGGGAACTGTTAAATATTTCTGAAGTTTTGCTCGCAGAATAATAAGCTACAGTATGTAATAGCAATAAATGGTATTTCAAAAATGTCCATTAGCTTCATATGTCTGATTGCTAAGTATTGCTGTTATACAGTAGGACTGAATCTATTTTTCTAGGTCTCGTTCATTATATACAAAATATGGTTTTAAGTCAAGGATGTTCTTTCACATGGTGGAAATTATCTGACATACTATACTGTCACTAGCCACTTTATTAGGAATACCAACTCATTCACGGAACTGTCCATTCAGCCAATCATGTGGCAGCAGTGCGATAAGTAAAATCAAGTAGATACAGGTCAAGAGTGGCAGTTAATGTTCATCATTAAAAACATTAGCCAAACATCAAAAAGGAGGGGAAAAAAGTGAGATAATTTACTTTGACCATGGAATCGTAGTTGGTGCCAGATGGGCTGATTTGAATATTTCAAAACCTGCTGATCTCCTGTGATTGTCACACACAGCAGTACCCTAGAGTGTACACAGAATGGTGTGAAAAACAAAAAAGATCCAGCAAGCATCAGTTTTGCAAGAGTTGATGATAGAGGTCAGAGGAGAATGGCCAGACTAATTCAAGCTGTCAGGAAGGCTACCGTTTCTCAAATAGCCACTCTTTACAGCCGTAGTGAGCAGAAAAGCATCTCAGAACACACAATATGCCGGACCTTGAGGCGGATGCACTACAACAGCAGACAACGGGTCCTACTCCCATCAGCCAAGAACAGAAATCTGATGCTACAGTGGGCACAGAATCAACAAAACTTGACAGAAAAATATCGCCTGGTCTTTTTCCAATCTTCAAGTGACCAGATTATAGGTGTGCCTAATAAAGTGGCCAATGATCATGTATATATCTGTGTGTATATATATATATATATATATATATATATATATATATATATATATATATATATATATATATATACATACATATATTACATAATATATTAGATGAAGGAAAAGAAAATCATTATTCTGTTGCCTCCCATAGAATAAAAATTGTCTGTCATCATTAACTTTCCTCTCTGTAGCAGATGCTTATTTAAGCACTTTTTATTTATATAAGGTGAAATAGAATGAAGCAGTGGGACATGAAAAAGTAATCAGTTGCTGTGACTTAACAAGAATCTGGTCCCATTAAATAAACTCTAAAGTCATCAGTGCAAAAACAGCAGTGCACATCAGCACTTTTCTAAAGGGCTTCATGAGGGGAGACATGTTTTGCTTTGAACAGACAAGATAATAGTGCATTCGCCTCGACATCACCAACGCTGAGACAATTAAATCCAATCGATGGATGTAAGGACGAGAAGGGAGAGCTGAACGTGGGCCGATCCCCTGTTCTCCTACCTCCTGGAGACACAAATGTCAGTTTTGAGCAGTTTGCAGACTCCCTGCTATGCTCTTGGCCCGTGCCGAACCAAACTGGTTCCATCTTCTGGACTCTTGGCATTCCGACTCAAATGATGGCCATTGATGTGTCACATGATGGCCCAATCTTCAGAACTACTCCCATCTCCATAATAATCTTTCACACGTTTTTTAATAAATCACAGACGATTCACAATTCAGTTGTTATTTCTGCTTCGGTTTATCAGGGGTTAATGGTCTCTATCAGAATTAACCTTGAGCGCTCTTTCTCACAAACCAGGTCGTGACCTCAGAGAAATCTCAGAGAGAGGGGGAATTCTCTGCTGTGGGATTAGTTCTTAGTCGCCTCGTTTCACTGAAATACTAAGCATAAAAAGAAAACTGCCATCACATGAAAAAGCCAAAAGTGGGAAAAGTGTTGTTGACGTAGGACCCCTAAAAAAAGTGCTTTTATTGTGAACACGCAGGTATTATTTTAAGAGAAAAATGTCACTTGGAAGCTGGTGGCACAGTGAGGAGTGACAGTGCTGCTAAACTGCTTTGGCAGAAGATGACAGGCACATTCCAAAGAAATAAACACTCCACAGTGTGTCTCTGCTACTTAAAAATATCCTGTTTTGGTTCAATTCTAAAGCATCGCATAATTGGGCTGTAGGATGGAAAAGAGGGGCTTTTCATAACCGGGCATTCTCGCTCTCTCTATTGCATTCTTTTTTTTTTTTTTAAACAAAAAACCTATTACTATATTACGAAATAAATCTCTTAGCCTCTGTGGATTTACTTTGTGCATTGTGCCAGTTACAGAAAACCCCCACGTGGAATAAGCTAATCCCTTCTAAACGGGATGAGTCGGACATGATTTTGTAAAGGGTGGTGGTGGTTGGGGGCGGGGAGGGGGGGGCGTGATGTCACCTACTCAAAGTTTGTACTCTAAACACACTTCCACCCGCTTTGTGGCCTCCCTTGGAATTTTTGCGACCTTTTCTTTGAAAGCTGAAGCCAACTACAATAAGCAGTTTCCTTGAAAAGTATTGATCAGATGGCGGAATGGCGAGATTACACTGCGCGAAAGTATGTATCCTTATTATCATCTCAATGAGAAGATGACATGGAAGGATAGACGGAAGTCATGTAGAAAGAGATGGAACACGTGACACAGCCGGGAGAGAATAAAGTCTCGCATTATCCTTTCTTAACAGCAATAACACGACGATTCTTTTCCCCCACATGTGCCACCTTTTTGGCTTTTTTAGTAACTTATTCATGAGAAGGTACAGTGAATTATACAGCGTAAACCGGTTTATGTCGAATTTAGTAAATATTCCGGGCCTGTTAACGTCTCCTCTGCTCACCTCCACTGCTGCCTTTGGTTTATTATGTGGCATTAGTTGGAAAAGGGGCAGAAAATAAAGATATTTAGATCCAAATGCCCTTCTCTCAGATATGAAAAGTCATCTTATCACAGTGTATGGTGAAGGATGTAAGGCTGTAACACAGTATTATGACTCTCCTGTCATACAAAATACTCTTCATTTGTCATAGTTGTGGACAGGCTAAAAACCAGTCAACAGCCTTCCACCCATCTTTCTTCATCTCCCTCTTTCTCTATCTCCCTCTCGGTCTGTCTTTTCCTGCCCTTCGTTGATGGCTTAAATAGCCGAGTGGCTAACAAAGGAAGAAAGTCAGAGAGATGAAATATATTTTGACTGTTTTATGGAAAAACAATCTGACACAAAATAATATTCATCTCCAATGAATCCAATATTCTTTTTGGAATGATATTAGACGGTATCTATTATATCTTCCACTGTGTTCCCATCTGCCCTTTTCAGGATCTAAATTATGTGCATTAGTACGTAAATGGGCTAATGCCTGTCTGTATTTAGCAGGCTACATGCCGTGAATATATTCTCTGCTTCAAGAAGTAATTGGTAATTACAGTGGTCATTTAGGCAATCACTGTCTCTCCCAGATTCATGTCATTCTTAAAAATAACTAGCTCTTAACCTCTGACAGAATCCTACAGAAACGGTTCATCATCGCCCCCCACTTTGATTAATTTTGTGCACACACATATTCTCTCTCACTTACAAGTGCACACACAGCACACACACATGAACACACACGCCTACCTGTATAACATCACAATAACAGTGATGCTCTTGCATTTGTTAACTGTGGCACTTTGCTTCCCTCCACGGGAAAAAAATCGGAGGAGAAAAAAGCAGAGTAGCTGAAGGGCAGGTAGATCTGCAGCTCTGAAGCCATTAGTTCCATTTACTAAACAATTAGACAACACAATATACAGGTCATTTCACCTTATTGCAGCCTCCTACTCTGCTATATTTCCTCTCTCTCGCTATCTCTCTCAGTCATTCTCTCTCGCTCTCTGACACAAGAACAAATTCAGCACTTTAACTGTGATAATCTTTTGTCTGGGTTATCTGCTTGCTCCCTTTATTTCTCTCACTCTCCCTCTCTCTCTCTCTCTCCTTCCTTTGTTTCTGCACTTTCACTCACACATTAGTCATCTCTCTGTGCATAATGGAGCACCGTAAAGAGGACCTTCTACTATGTGGATATTGTCTTTGAAAAATAACAAGGTCGACAGCATTAGCTTGAAAACACTTGGCCCTTGTGCACTTAAGATCTCCATTATGTTGATCTGTGCTGCTAAAGTATCTCCTCCAGCGACTTCCCAACACCAAATGTGAAATCATTGCTAGCTTATCGCATAACTTACAGTCACCAGCGGAAGGAGCGTTTTCATACCAAGTCATAATGGTAATATTCAGTATTTACCGTTTATAACAGTCTATCGGGGACTACTTCAGGGGCTTTCGAGGCGGTGCTGTTAAAGACAGAGCTAACACATCAAAAAGTTCTCCCAATGCCTCGTATGTATTCATTTTTAAAAGAAAGTCAATATGACTGTATAGTACGGGTGTAAAAATATAGACTTGTGTAGATATTAAAGCTTGGTATTAGACAGACACTGTCAGTTTGGATGTAGATGTGGAGGAATTTCCTAAATCAAATATTTGAGGACTCCTACATTGATTAAAAAAAAAGGGGGGGGGGGGGTGTTATAGAGGAATATGATTTATAAAAGCCTCCCAGAACACTGAACCTTAAAATATGATTTTCACACCTTATAATTCTTTGCTCTTATGATGATCGACTTTGCTCAAATGGAGAAATGAAATTAAGTCAAAGAATGGTCCCTGTAATATTAATGAGAGTTTGTATGGTGTAATCTAAGCTGCCTTTTTATGCCTGAGTTGCAAAGTTTTGAATTACTCAGTCAAATTATATGACAGTTTATTATAGTTTATAATTATATAACAGTAATATGACTGTTGATATGACTCTGCCTCTGAAAATGGTAATATTGCTCTGTTCATCAGATATCTGCCACCTCATGGTAAGAAGTGAGGCTTTCATTTTTAGCTTGTAAAGATTACAACATTCAGCTGACCTTATCAGCTCAAAAGTATCTCTACACACTCATCGCTGTATCTCAAGGCCACATTACAGTAACCGTTCACACATTCTTTTTTTTTTTTTTTTTCTGTGGAATATTTTCCCAAAACTAAACCACTCAAACAGAACACAAGCTCTTGGTGCTGTCTGGAGCTCTGGTGTGTATCCGAGCCAGCCTGTCAGCTAACTGGTCTCCACACGTCAGGATAAAGTGGATTAGCTGTGATGAATGTGGCAGGCAGGTGAGCGATGTGGAGCCAGTTTAGCTAAAACATTTATATGCATCAATATTCACCCTGGCCCTTTCAAACATGCAATAAGTCTCATCAGACTGACCGCCAGTAGAGATGAGTGACTGACCAGGACGATTGCTCTGTACTGCTCCTGTCTGTGCTGGCTTTAGCCTGCCACTACAACACAAGCTGCCTCCATGCAAATGCAACAATATTAGGTGCCACTAAAACTTATGATCACAGACGGATGAGGCATATGGAAGGAGGAACTGTGCAAATGATTGTCTTACAAACCTTAATATAATGAATATAATGCAACTGTTGCAAATACATGTATCTAATGTGTTTCCTTTTCCCCAGAAGATCTGTTGTGCTCTGATTTCTTTGATTGTATTCCCAGAAAAAATGCAGTCCAATTGTTCGTACAATCTGTATTCCCGTATGTGCATATGTGTATGTGTATTGTGTGTGTGTATATATTGCTGCTCCTTGCCCACTATAAGTGTATGTTTCTGATCATCATGAACACACTGACAGCACCTAATTCTGGCCTCATACAAGTTAGATTGTGAAATCAGTGCTCCATGAGCACTCTTAGCCGTGCTTTGTAACACCTCGCTTGTTCTGGATTTTATCAAGATTTCCCGCCGAGTTGCGAAATATTGGTGTGGCAGACATATCTGCCAATTCAAACTTCCATCAAAAGCGTATCGTCCATGCGGCCGAAAACTGCCATACCGTACGCTTCGTCCTTTGAATTGCTAAAATCAGCTTGGCAAAAGAAGCGGCACCATAAAATTCAGCTGTGGTTTTCTTTCAGCCAAAGCGCTTTTCTTTTGTGGCGAAAAAAAAAAAGGGGGAGAAAAGCCTAGGTCTTAGCTGCGCAAGAGTATGAGGAAAGCATGGGTCCATCTGGCACCCGAAGAGGAGGCTTTGTCAGGATCTGTCCAAGACACAGTGCTGCAGAAGGGTCCTTTTCGACAGCACCTGCAAAAATACCTCCAAGTCCAGTCAGACAGAGCTTGGTTGTCTGCTGCCTTCCTCACAACGGTATTGTTCCTTATATAGTTATACGGGACTATACTTACCTTCCACAGCTTCATCCTTGAGTGAGAAGTTTTTTTTTTTTGTAAGTCCGCAAGGAATGAACTTCGAGAAGAAGGTCTATACCTTCAAGAAAAGCATGTGGAATGAAAAGAAAGCGAGTAAAAGACACAGTTCGAGTAAAGGAGACGCAAAGCAGACATAGATAGTCAAAAGAATAAGACATAAATGGAAGAAAGAAGATCGCTCTATTATTTACAGTGAAGCTGCTCATGCTCAGCTGCTCTTCGTTACAGAGAAAAAAGGATGTCGAGCCTTATCACTAGTGCCCAATTTGCAGCCGATGTCGATGCGTTCCGAATTGACTCGAGTGACAAAGTCAGTAAAATAATTTCCAAGTTTTTCAAAGAACATTTTAAAAGGTTGCTTGACTCTTGCTGAGCTGTTAGTAAAGGTTCACTGCCTGAGCGTGTCTACAGAGGAAAACACACACACGCATACACACACACACACTCTCACTCTCTCTCTCTCTCTCTCTCTCTCTCTCTTTCTCTCTAGCTGACCGATAAATGAGTTTAATGTAGACTATTTTAAACATGTTTTTATGAAAATGAGAATTAGGTTATGCTTGAAGCACACTGCCGATAAATCCTTTCTAAGCTTAATTATAATGTTATAAAATTGTGCCCTGCGTGACCACATACAACTTTTAAAGTGTATTAAATATTGCAGTCATTAAAAAAAAAAAAAAAAAACCCACCGTAATCTCTCCATATAATTACAATTCTGTGAGTAATTGTGTGTGAGTGTCAGAGGTGAAGGTGAACTTCATTCCCAAATAACATAACCCTGAAGACAGACAGCATGGTAAATCTATAATAAAAGCTGTTAAAACCACTATATCTATTACAAAACATAATGGTACTCACTCTACAAAATTCACTCGCAAACCGGTTTTCTATTTTTAGCCATGCCTGCACTGAAATTATCAAATCAACTGGCACAATATAGGGAGAAAGCACTCAAGATGTAGAGTAAAAGATCTAACCTAGCTGTCAAGACTAAGAACCACAGATATGATCGTAGGCATTACTATCTACGCTGAAGGCGATGGCGTTTAAAAGCACAAACATTGATCGTCTTCAGAAAATGTCTAGATTTTCATTCCCTGATGCAGCAATATATATTTCTGAAGAGTGAGAAACAGGATGAGATAGAAATGTGTGTGTAGCTGTAAATCTGAAGCTAGACACAGCTGTAAAATGCTTGGCGGTGAGTATCAGGTGTTGCGATCGAACTCGCTAGTCCTCTGACCCCAAAGTGCAAAGGGGTGTAGGTGAGGCAGGCGAATCTGGAGTGGATAGCAGTTGGTACAATGAGCCACTCGACTCGAGCGCTGACACGGTGCTGAATAGCAGCACACAGACACTGGGGTAAGTGGTAATAGAGCTCTATTAGCAGGTCACCACAGAGCGGCAGAGAGGAGGATAATAATATAAGAGCCGGAGGCCACTCATACATCCACCTCACTTGCTAGGTGGATGTCTCTTATCTCTCTTTTAGTGTCATCACTTAAACACGCACACCACTTACTCACATGTACATCTCTGTAAACCTGCTCTGTTGCCTTATCCGCCACCTTTTCCCTAACACAAACAGATAACGCAGCTACTCATTCTGTGCAATATATTTTGGTCTCCCTCTTCGATTGCCGAGTGAAGCCAGTCATCTTTCTCCGAACGCTTGGGGAGAGTTATAAAGCAGTCCATAATGGCCACGAGTCAAACTAGGATGGCTTCATTTCTCCCCAAATCTCACACATGCTTCATTCTCAGCGTGAAGAGAGATGGTGGAAATGCTGAGGTTCTGACAAGTCTACACCATTAGAGCCCACGCTTAACTTCTCCGAAGCTTCTTAGAGGCTCGGCGCACCAGCCACAATCCATCACTTCCAGTAACACAGCTCCTTATCTATCTAACCAACAGGCTGGCTGTGGCTCGCCACAAGAGGAAAAAAACGGGAGCAAGCTAAACACTTCCTTATCAAATCCCAGACCATGCGTCTTCTTTTTCTGGCTAAAGCGCACGGACAACCAGCTGTACTCCAGGAGACAGCGAGGTTTGGGCAGTGCTCGTGTATCACTGATGTGCCGCTTGATGCCTGACCGAGTGAACACACGGAGCCAGCATCCAAATGGAGATCCTCAGAGGAACCCCATATATCCCCTGCATGTGGGCCGAGATAAAGCACGTGCCAGGCCTCAAAAGTTGGGGGCCAAAGTTTTCACCCGAAGAAGAGCGAAAGGAAAATGAGAAAGTTTAAGCTTGTTTAGCTTCCTCCCCCTAAAGACAAGCAGGCGCACCATCTGTGAAGACTGTCTCTTCAGCCATGGCCTCAACCCTGAGAACAACTGGTGGAAAGGGTGGAGGATAAATGACTAGAAGAGATGGGGTGATGATAAAGAAAGGAAGAACGAAAGGAAGGCTTGTGGACGCTTAGGTACAAAGTAGAAACATGTTCCTGAAATTGTCAAACACCTCCCCTTTTGATGTGAATCTCAGCACCCTGCGACCTCTTGGCAATGAAACTGAAGATGATGACCTCCCCTTCTGTTCACTTTTGGCGGGATGATGAAGCAGAATGGAGCGTCTCTCTCTCTTATTTTCTCTTCTTTTTTTTTTTTGGTGCATGAAAGCAAGCACTTGAAACACAGACATGCTGTCTGACACTGACGTAGCCTGTGTGTGCCTCGAAGGGTGGCTTCCTTTTACCAAAAAAGATCCCTAGTTTTTCATGTTGAGATGCTCTTTTTCCCTTTATTCCTCTTTCCTGGGAAGATCTGCCAGAGCTTATACATCCAAGCCAATGCATGAACTTTCAATCAGGGATTAGCCGGATTTTCCAATGTGGATCTTCTTTTGTGAATTTGGCCAGCGTCGCCTATGTCGCTGGCAAAGGGAACGTAAATAGAATATGATCCCTGGGCCAATGTGGATTGCCTCATTTATTTCAAAGAAAGACTTCAAAAAAGAAAAAAAAGAAAAAAACAAGGCCGCTTAGCCCAGGCCATGAGCATGATGGAGCAACGGTCTGGAGTGGTGTCTACATGACAGACCACCAAAAAAGTCCTCGTCCAAGTAGGCAGCATATTGCCGCTATGCACTTCAGCGTGTCTAGCCAGAAGAAATGGGAAAAAGCAACATGCTGGAGAAACAAGAGCAATAAGAGTGGCAAAAACTGACCAAGACTAGATTTAAATATCTGCAATACGTAGTTTCTGCCAAACACCCCCTCATATTTTCATATGCTAGGCCCGTCGTTTGTTATTGTGGCCTTGCAGAAGTCCACTTAGCAAGATCTAGATGCTAATCCTGGCTTACCGCACTGTCTTGTCAGATAAGGGCACAGGCCACAGATATGTGTTAATTCTGCACACTGGCGGAGTTCTCAAAATGGCTGCTCTCCAAGGTACAACTTACTGACTTGGACCAAATTGTTTGCAGTGTGTTTAAAGTGTCAGCTGTGGAAATGTGGCTTCTGTAGATCCAGAGAAAAGAAAAAAAAAACTGCTTAACTTCCACACAAACAGAAGTTTTATCTTAAAAAAAGAACCAAAAGAAGACAACGTGTGAGTCTGCTACCTATTTGAGTTCTGTATTTGTTCTTTAAATGTCAACGCTGAAATCCACCCCAATGAGGAGACTACGGATGTTAAACAGTGAGTGAACGGGGCTCGAGGCAGCTACCAGAACTCCACTGCTGCTGAACTACATTAAATATGAGGACATGGAGTTTATTTTAGAAGTACATCAGCCGACAGGTGTGAGCGTGAGAATTTTTTTTTTTTTTTTTTTCCGTGACCTGAATTTTTATTTTGAACTTTTATTATATATTACACTCTATATAGTTCTGTACTCAAATGTTGCTTCTCTATCCTCGTTGCTTCTCCAACGTGAAAGATATAGTTAGATTCTAGTTCTCATAATGTAAACACGGTCTCCTCAGAGGACGTCTGAACCACTTACAGGTGAATAGAAACTGAATAGTCTCCCCGATCGCTCGCCGGATTTAAAACTGTGAAAGCCCTTTGAGAGAAAGGAACATTATGCAGAGTCGTTTAACATCATTGGAGTGGCATGTCTTGCAAAGAAAGGGTTAAGTCTCTCTAAATCACTTCAGGGCAAGGTAGCGACAGCATCCCAGTTTACTTCCTCACCTATTCATGTCCTTCTTTGTTCCTTAAGTTCTTTTTCTACACTCCAATCCGTGTCTAACAAACTCTTTTCTTTGTTTTTGTCTTTGCTGTGCCTCTTAAGTTGCTTGTTTTTCCACTGCTCCGAGCACTTGTGCTGCCTGCTTGTTTGGACGATTAGTGCGTGGCTGCTGCTGTGTGTGCTGAGCCGCCTGTGTATGTGAGTATGTGTGTGTGCGCTTTTCCCAGGTTCCCGAGAGGCCTGAGGGTGATATGCTCAGCGTAAAAATGGTCCTCCATTCTGCCCACCTATCTCTCCCAAGACGATGCCACAGCTTCCCTGTGGAAAATCCCCATCCCCGAGCACTGGGCGAGTACGGGAGGGGATTAGGTGTTCCGCCTGAAAAGCACGCTAAATTAAGTCCTCACTGTTTGTTTTTATACTTTGTATATAAATTGAAATGGTTGAAATTGATCTTATTGTATTGTTTGTATTGTTTTCGTGTTTTATTATTATTATTATTGTTTTATTATTGTGTTCCTCTCCGTTCCCGCAAATCAGATTGTTCTCTGCGCAAGGGAGTGTGACGCTTTCTGTGCGAGGACGACGACGATGTGATAAAAATGGCTTGAGATACAAATATACAGACAACTTTGGATCTGTTTATAGGAATCACATACACCAAAGATCGGGGGTTTGATTCCCACTGTGGCCCTGTGTGTGCGGAGTATGCATGTTCTCCCCGTGCTGCGGGGGTTTCCTCCGGGGACTCCGGTTTCCTCCCCCAGTCCAAAGACATGCATGGTAGGCTGACTGGCATGTCCAAAGTGTCCGTAGTGTATGAATGGGTGTGTGAATATGTATGTGAGTGTGCCCTGCGATGGATTGGCACCCTGTCCAGGGTGTACCTCGACTTGTGCCCGATGCTCCCTGGGATAGGCTCCAGGTTCCCCGTGACCATGAAAAGGATAAGCGGCATAGAAGATGGATGGATGGATGGATGGATGGATGGATGGATATACACCAAGGAGTCTTATTTCAACAACAGCAGATTTCATATTATATTATATTAGTATTTTTTTTTTTTTAGTAATATGTATAGTTCTTGGCAAAGTAAACTGTCATAGAGTAAATTTTATGTTAGCAAAACAACAATGACAACATCAAGCAAAAATAAAATCTCAAAATTTGAAACAAAAACTGAAAAAGAGGTCTTAAACAAGTTTATGCAGCACCATAGGAAAGGGTTTAGAATGCCAAAAGTGAACATTATGACATGAAGGACTTCAGGGTCAACACATGTGGTTGCAGTACAGAGCCATAGGGGATATACGCCAATCATGCAGCAGCAGGGCAATGCATAAAATCATTTCGATGCAAGTCAAGAGCTTTGAGTATTTGCACACGGTAGCATCAGTGTCCTGTTTTTGAGCTAACCGGAGTGGATGTCCTCTACTGTCTTCTGCCTCAAGGAATGACGTGTTGTGCATTCTGAGATGCTTTTCTGCACACCGTGGTTATAAAGAGTGGTTATTAGAGTTACCATTATTTGAGTTAGTTGACCTTTCTGTCAGCTCATACAGTCCTACTCTGGCCATTCTCTTCTGACCCATCTTGTCAACAAGACATTTACGTCTGCAGAACTGGCACTCGCTGAGTGTTTTTTGTTTTTCGCACCATTCTGTACAAACTCTGGAAAATCCCAAGAGATACTCAAACCAGCATCAACCAGGTACTCATCTCGCATCAACAAGCATGCCACAAAGTCACCGAGATCACGTTTTTCCCCATTCTGATGTCTGATGTAAACATTAACTGAAGTTCCTGACCTGTATCTGCATGAATTTATGCATTGGCCTCCTGCCACATGATTCTCCAAATGAATAATTGCATGAATGAGCAGGTGTACAGGTGTCCCTATTAAAGTGAGTATACTGTAGTTCCGATATTGAAAAGTTACTGTAGGAAATGTCAAAGTGCAGAGAAAGTTTACGTAAACATACAACGTTACGAGCTAATGATGGACAGAAATTAGAACAGACCCTATTAAATCTTACAGGGTTACAGGGTCATTACATCTTGCATGCTTTGGGTAAGTCTGCAGAATTTGTGGGTCTACAGTGGCTTGAACCGCATCTCGACTAGAGCCGCATGTTAAATTGTAGTTGAAAAGGTTCACATCAGATGTACCAGACCAATAAGAGAAGTCAGTGATTGTGCATTCAAAATCAACCATCTCATTTAGGGCGAGCCAGAAAGCACCAAAATCAGGTCAGATCATCTAATCAACATTCTTTCTAAAGAGTCACACTTTGATTCGCTCTTTGTGAACGCGCCTGCTTAAAGTCACATCCATATTCCGTCCCCATTCCTTCCCCTCTCCATCAGCATACGTCAGGAAACTAATAAAATAAATCAATAATGATTCTCATATGAATAAATGACTGCATGCTGAATGTATTCGACCCTCGGCCCTCACTTTGATTTGAGGGCTGAATTACATGCACAGTAAATTATGCCAGAGATGCAACTTGGTTGCACACGAACCAGCATCCCTCAGTGAGACAGCACAGCAGTATAAGAAAAGCTGAAATTGTTGTTCAAATGCCGTATTCTACACTGAATCCAGCCTTTTTTTTTTTTAAACCCAGTCCTACTCAGGCTGCATATATTGCACTGTTGAGTACAAAACAACCCGAAAAGCAAATATGTGGAACGCCATTTTCCCCTGCTGTAATTCATAATTGATATTTTGCATAGGTGAACATTAAAAGCCGTCTGCCTAGATCGAGCACCATTGTGCCGACAGACATCTTTGTATTCTTTAAGATAAATAAAGGGACGCCTCATTGACTTGTCTAAAGATTTTTTTTCCCCCTCGCGCCTTCTCTTGCACTGAAGGAGAAATTCACTGTTAACTCTCTGTAGCCTTAGTGGGATTGCACAGGAAGCTCTGCTGCAAGGTGAGAATTATTTATACTGGGAGAAAAACTTACATTTTTATAGCCGAGCCGCTCTGTCATCGTGAAACATTACCGCACGACATCGTACGAAACAAGTGATCAAAAACGAGCCGTATGATATTTCAGACAGGATGTCAGCATTGGAGATACCACGGATTCTAAATGTCTTTGCCCCATATAGTGCTCTTTTTATACACAGCCGTGCTAGCAGGCTCCCCAAAATGAAGGATTCCTTAATGTATTCTAGTATATTACTCTAAATGGTTTCATCAGTCTTTGAAAAGTGAGAATATGTGCCATTTTATCATCTCTCCATAATGGAGGCTGGGTCTTTGCCAAAGGCCTCCAAAGCCATACAGGGGAAGGGGTGGGTGGGTGGTGGTTGGGGGTTTGTTGGAGGGAGTCAATCAGTGCCAATGAAGGAGAGAGAGAGAGAGAGAGAGAGAGAGAGAGAGAGAGAGAGAGAGCAACCTTTTCCCCCCAACCAGCCTGCCATTTTCCCCAAGTTATTTGTTCGAATGCACTGCATCACTCTTTAAAACTCCTCATTAATCAATCCGGTCTTCTTATTATTTCTGTAAATGCAGCTGAGATTGCTAAATAAAAAGAGATTTCTCGTTCAGGGGAAGGAGGGGGGGGGGGAGAGAACACTGAAATGAAACTGCATTCATTGGACCTTAAAATGTTTTGATGGCTTTTCAGAGGCACATTATATTTACATAGGAATGTGTCATTAACGTCAACGGCGAACCAGAAACTATTAAATTAATACAATGCTAAACTGAACAACCTTGAGAATATGATTAGAGCCATTGTGAGTTTTAAAAATGCTCCATTCTTGGGTTAAAACAAAAGACTGATGCTTTCAGCTATGCTAATAATTCAGCTGTCAACTTTCATTGATGTATCTGACTGCTGCAGCTAGCATTTACATACTTTATATATATAGCAAAAAGGGGTGGGGGGGTCGGATCTATGCACAGAATCATAATAGAGCGCTGAAACAAACACACAACTGTTTGTGTTTCATTTCAAATTAGCCGCTGTAATTTTCAAGAAGACTGCAGGCATTGTTTGCTTGGCAAAGTCATGTGTTTTGGAGCATTTTTAATTCTCCTATTATTGCGCTTGCCGGAGACGCAGCGTCTCTCCTTCACTGTTTTCAGCCGTGCCAAGTGCTCTTAAACGCTAGCGAATAATCTTAGCTCTGAGCTCATCTCTGCCTGAATATCAAACTCACAATGATCTGCTTAGACTGTTTATTAAGCGAAACTGTGCTTTATGAATGTGTGTTATTTATGAACACAGTGTTATGGATTTGAGATCTGGAGATCTTTTTTCGATTTGCTCTGTAGATACATAAATCATGTCGTGTATGCATGCTGGCTTATTATTGGGTCCAACTTTATTAATGTAAAAGTCTTATGAATGAAATTTAGTAGTGTTCAAACTCTGAGCGGCATTGTCTTTAAAATCCCTTCCTTTAATTCGGCCATTTCGCTATTGTATACAGGATGTTACACGGTGCTGGAAAGATGAGCTTTCATGTTAGCTTAAGCAAACACAGATGCTGCAAAACACATGTCACATGTGGCTAATGGATAATAGGATTTGCCATACCGAATTAATAGTTATAACTTGTAAAATAATAATCATTTAAAAATATATATAAAACCACTGTCATTTGTGTCATTTTTAGCATTTTAATATGTTCTCCCAAGACTCACTTATACAGTAAATTCAATAAAAATAAAATAAAATAAAAAGAAACATTTCTAGGGGAGAAAAAAGGGTCCTGATGAAATAAGAACCTATTTGTGTCATTATCTCTTTGAACATATATTACATCTTTTGTGAGATTTATCATACCCTGGAGATATTTTACACAGCGATCTAATTAAACTCACCATTTTGCCTAGTATCCTATTTAAAATATATATATATTCTATATAATTATAAAACAATGTATTATTTAATATCATCCCTAAAGTCCCACATGTGAGCCTATATTTTTAATCAAAAAGGAAAAGACTAGACGTGAAATGCTTAGGTCCCGTTTAAAGCCTTAATGACGTAAATCTCTGAGGTTGTGTATTTAAGACCGAATTAGTATGAAAGCATGCATGAAATCTAGTTTATTCGTTTGTTAACCGTGTAACAGAGTGACTGCGATCACACCCACTAAGACCGTCACTTACCGACAGACTGAAGGATAAATGCGTGTGTATGACTGTGCAAGTAAGTGTGTGTGTATATGTGTGCATGTGTGTGTGTGTTAGAGTAAAAAAAGCAGTACAAATAGAAATGAGGAGCTGCTAGTCTAAACATGCAGGCCTGAAAAAGGTTCCGGATCATCATTTTGAGCACGAAATAATACGGCATCATATTGTTGTCGGCCGCATTGTTGCTAAAATAGCCCATTAAAATGCAAGCACGTATATTAAAAAGCAGCGCTGCTTTATGATGGATAGTCATCAGTTTGTGAATAAGTGTGCATACTGATTGGCGAAAGGTGAAAAGCAGTTTGACACAATTATTTCTGAAAGACGCCTGCTCTCCCGTATGATTTCGGAGTCATTTTAAATGCCCATCACTTACATTTCCCTATAGAAGGGCCTAATGTCTCTTGTGGAAGTAATATTTATGAAAATGTGAAAATGCTCGTAGTGTATATCGCATAGCCAGCAGACAGCGTGTAAGGAACGTCAGTACTGATCGGTATAAGGGAGGGAGGAAGGTGAAAGAAGTGAACTGAAATGCTGGTCGAAAGGCCCGATGGTGTTTGTCTTCATGTTTCTTTTTCTTTTTTTACATCCTCTCTTCTAGTTTTTTTTTTTCCTTAGAGAATCTAATATCTGTCTCTAGATGCAGATATGAATGGAGGAATTGGATTAACCAGACGCCACTCTTTGTTGTCTTCGCCAAAGAGAAGGAGCTAAAACCAGAGTCAATGCATTGCCGGACGACATATGGTAGATATGTGCGCTCGAGACTATTGATCTGAGGAGTTATTGCAATACCTGAGCAAAATATATATTGAACATTAACTGTATGTAGACAGTCATCCCTCAGAGAGAAGAAAGCGCACTGGCGCTAACTGCTGTCTGAAACACAGGTTCATGGGGGGTCTCTTTCTAATAATCACATCCACTATGGTTACATACATAATATCGTCTGAGTTAATGTAGCATAGAAGCAAGTGACAAAGGCATTTAGCAATAAAAAAAATAATAATATTAAAGTCTATATTTACTGCACTACAGAAGAGGACAGCATCAGCGTGTATGTACAGATGCTCGGGACGTGTCCTCAATTCGTAAGCTAATTCTCTTTTGCATGTGTTGTGTGCTAGGAATAAAGCACCGCTTATTAGAAGCTCTTTTGTATGTGTATGTGTTTGTGTGTCTATGTGTTTGTGTGTGTGTGTGTGTGTGTGTGTGTGTGTGTGTGTGTATGTGCGTATGGCTTGATTCTTATTATCATCTCACACCTTTCACCACGCTCTTTGCTCTCAGATACAAGGATGGACATACACTATTGCCTGCACCTGTCAATCAGATGATCACAAAAGAAAACACATACACACACACACACATACACACACATACACACACACATACACACACATACACATACACAGCTGGGAACCTTTCTTGACATGGCCAGAGCTCTACTTGTGTTATTATTCAAAGGCGGAAGCCTGTGGTAGGACACAGTGCCCTCCTGCCCTCTTCCATGTACTTAAAAGCGCAGACTCTTGTCTTCATGGGAGTAAATTTGTTCCAAGAATAGCGTGCGCGGCTAACAGGAAGTGCATTTTGTGTTTTTAATGTGGTTTCCACTGGCATCAATCATTCCGTACAATTAGGCCAATTTCTGCTCAATTTTCTGCTTTCTGAGGAGCATGGCCATGCTGACTACACAGGCGGCTGTCCTGGACACACGCGCAACTCTCTCTCTCTCTCTCTCTCTATCTCTCTCTCTCACTCTCTCTCTCTCAAACACACACACACACACGCACTCACTCACAGGGGAAAGATGAGGCAGGTGTCTTGGAGTCATAAGTGAACATGAGGCGCCGCTTTTCTTTCATTCTTCATCATCATGTCGTTTTAAGCCCGGGGCACACCTACGTTCCTCTTCCACCTACTCTTTAGACCTCAAGTGGCATTTGTTTTCCATGGCAACCAGATTAAATTAGCTCAGTGATTATAGCTTATTAACACCAAATGCTGTTAGTGCATTCTTACCATTTTCTATGTAAACACTTTCCCCTTGTAGCGCTCTTTACTGGAAATTGCTTTGTACAGGGTGCTGGGCCTGGAGCTCGGTTATAATAAAAATATAATTGTGAATTTGACAATAGCCACTCTGAGACTGCTTCCCTCCCGTTTCTCCTCTGTTCTCCGCTTTGTGAAACTCCATGGCTGCAAGTCACCAGGTACAACCAACCGTAGTAATGAACAATGGAAATGCACAAACCCCTCCCATCTCTCTCTCTCTCTCTCTTTCTCTCGCTCTAATTCTAACTAATAAACCCACTAGAATTAACATTCACAATTGGCATAATGAGGTGTGGGGGTTTGGACTCTGGTACTTCATATTGACTGCTCTTGCCCTTAGCCCCACTTTGCATTTAATACAGTACTCCAGGCCAAAGTGATTGTTCGCATTATTTGCACGTTGCACCGAGCTACATGTAATTAGTATTAAAATGAAGCATTTCACTGATGCTTAGTGGTTTATTATTATAAGCGTTGCTTACAGATTACAGGACTTTGTGCACACGCTCACATGTGCATGCTTAAACACACTCGCACTCACGCTCACGCACAGTCTCTGCCGTGCTCCTTCCCTCGCTCTCTAACTCGTTCGGAGATGTGTGTAGCGATTCAGACATTTTGAGATTACCTCAATTATCGGTCTTCGAGCCGGGTTTTCTCGTGTGCCACTTCAACTTGATGTCACTGGCCGTGATAGAGGGACGGAAGGAGAGAAATTGCGAAGGAAGAGAGGAGAGGAGTTTCAGGCCAGGAGCAAGCAAGCAAGCAGGTGCGCTGAGGGAAGATTACTGCAATAAACACGGCCCCGTCCTCATAATTTATCATTAATCTGCCTGCCCGCACTCCCAGGTTTCGGCTTATCCCGCATGCTGATATCCATGTCGTATTTCTTATCAGAGATTTGTTTATGCTTTTATCCTTGTCCTCAGTGTGTGCACTTACAGCGATGGCAAATGAGAGACGGCGAGGCAAAGTGGGAGAGAGAAAAAGAGACGGAGATAAAGAAAGAAGTCTGTAAACACATCAGAAAGCTCATACATGATTATGGGCTTTATATCCAAACTGGCATAATAATCTGCACGATTCCTATCGACGCTCAGTAGCCTACACGGTAATATCCAACTTGCTCTCATTCGCAATGCTGTAAACTTTCATATCTGAGGTTACATATCTGAGGAACATTCTCATCTATAAGCCACAAAGTCTCTAATACACACGACATATTAAATAATGAGCACCCTGTGATGAGTAGCATCATGGGAAGGATATTAGTCCAGTCTGATAATCTTCTTAACATGTCATTCTAAACATTTATAATCTTCAAGGAACCACTAAAGAGGAACAGAGGATATCTGCCAGGAACTCTGTCTGCAATCCCTAATATTTAACCACTAATAATGATCATAAAAAAAGATCAAACATTGATAAAATAAAAAAAAAGATAAAAGAATTATTAATACATTTTGAATATAGGTGAATAATAATAATAATAATAATAAAAATCATTATCATCAGTAAGCCTATTCAAGCTTGAAATTGTTGCGTTCTAATGTCAGATAATATGACTTATTTGAAAAAATTTTAAAAGAAATGTCTATAAACAAGGTTAATAATCTTATACTGGTTTATCGTCATTTATCTACTGCTTCAATGAGAAGCAGTAGATAAATTCCCCTGTATATACAAGATATCTTAGATAAGATCTTAGATATCATGTTTTGTAGTGCATTTGTCACAGAACAGATACAAGGCAGATTCTGAAGACTGCATCTGTTATATTCTCAGATGTTTATGTAACAAAAAATAAATCTGTACAAAATAATAATAATAATAATAATAATAATAATAATAATAATAACATCGATGGTGAATTCAAATTATTGAGGGGGAGTGTACAAATCTTGAAATCTAGATACACGAGAAAAGTCCATCTGGTCCATTGTGATGACAAATAAACAGACACTGAATGAACATTTATGTTTACTGATTCAAATTTTTTATTAGTTGACTTTTTTTTACTGAAAAACAGTCTCAAGATTGTCCACAGATCTTGTGGTGTTTTTCTTTGTCTTCCTAAAGCTCAAAACTGCAATGCATAAACTAAACACTAAACACTAAACTGCATCATCATGTCCATTTTTTAAGCAAATTATGTCTCATTATTTAAAACAAACCAAAAAAATACAAATAAAAATATTTTGCTATTTTATATATATATATATATATATTCACACCCATTTTAGTTTAGAGTTAATTTGGCCACACTGTGAGACAGTAAAGGTCTTAAACTGTAATTAGTTTTGAAACGATCTATTCAATCTGGCAACCCTGATTTTCTCAGGACCACCTGTTCTGAAAGTGTGTTTCACACCAATACTAACTTTACTGAAAGAAATTTCAATTTGTCCTTGAAGACGTAGTGTAAATATCAAATATGGATGGATATATGAATAATAGTGATATAAAAATGTTCATCCAAAGGGTATGGAAGTTTTAAAGGTGGTGTAGTTTTATGTAGTTTGTTTGTTTATTTATTTATTTATTTATTTATTTATTTATACTCTTTTTTCATTATATTTAGCTAGTGACAATATCCTGTCCTAACAAACCAGTCAATATATCCAGAATTAGCCAAAGACGACGAATTAACCCATTTAAAAAGCACATTATGACTTTGAAACATCAAGTGTGGGACTGAGATTGTGGAAGTTCCAGCTGATGTTTACAAACCAACACAGTCATGATCAAAACATTACACGCACTGGTCTACTTCTGCTAATTGAAGAGAAATATCACTTTTTGAAAGAGCATTTTTAATGCATTTTTTGTATTTTTGAAATAAATAAAATGGATATGACTTCTTTTTTCTTTTCAAATTAGAATTGGTAATTCGATGTCCTTGTTTATTTGCTGCGATTTACAAATGAAAAAATATGTGCGGGAGTTATTGATTCATGACCGTAATTGTTTAATTATTAATCAGTTTAGTGTTATATTAGCATTTGTAACATTGCAGATGAGCACACAGGGGTTGAGAAGCAATAATGCAGGTTGTGGTTAGCTGCTCTGTGACATCTGAGATCACCGCTGTACCTATGCCTTTGGCACTCAAATGCTCTCTCTCATATACACACACGCGCACACACACACACATGCACGCACACACACGCACACACACACACACATACTCTCCCTCTACACAGTAATTTATTACCACTTTCACACCATTCAGTCAATACAGTAATGGGAAAGCGCTGGGTTCGGTTCAATATTCAGATTCTGATCACCTGATCAACTTCACACGCTGCCACTACAGGGTTTAGAATGATCAAACCTACATATGTTAAGATCCATCACCTGAAACTCTTTTTGAGAGCTCTCTCTCTCTCTCTCTCTCTCTCTGCTACACTATGGTAACTAAAATGTAGTTCTGTGAAAATGCATCAATTTTAAAATCAAACTAAGTTTCCTTATTTAAAAAAAAAAAAAAAAAAATTGCATTAAAAACTGACTGATCATGCAATAAGTAATGGCACAGTTTAGTACTATTTTCCAAGACTGAAATACAAAAGAAAAAAACAAAATAACAAGAAATGTGCGTCCAAATGATAGTTTCATTGATAATGTTTTCTCTTCTTTTGATTTGAGAATATTAAAAAAGACCTACATTGTGCAAGACCTAATCTTCATAAGTACTGTACACCAAATGAAATATATATTTTTTAATCTCTTGACGTGTTTTCTTGCTCTACTAATTTCTCTTTAAGAGCGTTTAGCTTGATGGTATATTTAGATCATGACCTACTGAACTTCTGAAAGTCGCTCTGGATAAGTGTGTCTGCTAAATGCTGTAAATGTGAACGTACATTTTTCAAGGATGTGTGACTTTTTTTTATTTTATTCTATTGCAAAGAAAAACAATATGCTTCTTGTTCGGATGATGGACGCCCTTTTACATCGAATCATAGGCATTTTTCTCCATCAATCAAATGAAAGAAACTCAACAGTTTTCGTGTGCCTAAACTTTGAGGTTGCTGTGTGCCCGATAGCAGACTGCTGTGGCCTTCATGATACGTTTTAAGCGATCGTGTCCTGATATAAGGGGACACCTACTGGCCCGAGCACAAAAACCCTCACACGCAACCCCACAATTTTTCCCTCTCTTTCTTCCATCTACCCACTTGCCTACCATATCCGTGCACCGTTTTGTCTCTAATCACACCCACATCATTCATCTACTTACTCCCTCGCTCTTTCTTTCTCTCTCCCTGACAGTGGGCAAAAATAAGGAGCCCAGCTAAGTTTCCCTGTCCCACTTTCCCCCTGCTTGACACTCTCTCTCCCTGTACTTCTAGCACTGCCTTTCCTTCAATCTGTGTGAAGGACAGGATTGATTAGCATGCTGCATATTCATTTGCATACTTCTGCACACAGATCACTGTGAATGAAAGGCAGTGGGTTTATTCCCCCACCTATTTCATACCTTCCAAAGGTGGGGGAAGGATAAGAGGAGATGGCGGAGTGATGATGGTGCCAGTGGTGGAGGGGATGCTGGAACGAAAGAGAAGGGGAGGGAGGGGGGGATTCATCTTTTCAAGGAACACCCCCAGAATTAATGTTCCACACCTGTGCACAGTGCTGCGGTCTTTATCAAGCATCACAGGTGCGCCACATTAATTGTGGAAGAGACCATTTTAGTTGTCACAGGGGTGTCCCACTTGGCAGTCATGAAGTCTAACACACTTAGAGTGGTTTAGCAAGCGTTCATTTTTGGGGGTTTTTTTTCCATCGAATGATCATTTTTCTTTTGTCTTTTCTCCTAGGATCTGTACATAGCACACAATGCATAATATATAAATAGCCTCCCTGTTTCAAAGTAGTGATTAGAGTAATGCTTGTTTGGCACATTTTGGTGTGTGTGTATGTGTGTGTGTGTGTGTGTGTGTGTGTGTATGTGTGTGTGTGTGTGTGTGCGCGCGTGAATGAGTGTGAGTGTACATGTGTTGTCATTAGATTTAAGTAGCTTCATGTTGTGTGGGTGTGTGTGTGTGTGTGTGTGTGTGTGTGTGTGTGTACATGTCTAGTCATCATTAGCTTTGAGCAGCTCCAGAGTGTGTATATCAAAGGAGCTCTCCCAACACCTTGTTCAGTGTGTGTGTGTGTGTGTGTGTGTGTGTGTGTCTTAGGGGAAACAGAGAGGACAGGACTGCACACCTGCAGGCCTAAAGGCCAAACACAGCACAGCCTCCCTGTGAGAGCCAGACCTCCACCGGACACGTGGCACCGGCTCTCCATCTTCCTGTGCTATACTTCATATCACATACAACTACACTGTGTGTCTCTGAAAAAATAAATAAATAAATAAATAAATAAATACTCAAAGAAATCAAAGAAGCTTACGGTCACTGAGCACACCGAGTCAAGATTCCCTAAAGATTTGGGAGTCTTCTTTTTTCCCCAGATATCCAATAATGTGCAAGAAAAGGTCAACAGAGCATCTCTGCTCATTCACTCGTGCTTTATTCCCATTCCTCGTGCATGATTACTTCCCAAATGGTTAAAGGTAAGGCATGTAAAAAGCAACAGCTCGGCATCATTACGACATAAAGAGAGTGGAGATTTATTTTGATTCTGCCAGTCAAAACGGAAAATGCCGCAGGATATGGTTTGAAATAAACACCACCGCACATCCGAACAAGGCGATTATTCCTCAGCCCTCCTCCATCCACGGCCATTTTGAACTCTGCAATTGACCTTCTGTGGCATCATTTACAATGACTCATATCATAGCCGTGGAGTGTTAAAGCTACAGCATCCCCACACACACACACACACACACACACACACACACACACTGGATAATAGCTTTAACTACACTAAATTGTCCCCTTGATTTGTATGACTATGGCGACCCACAGTCTCCTCAACTCACCCTTTGACAAAGGAGGTCATTGCTGAGCAGGAAGAAAATGAGGCCCACTAGATATTGTTTGATTGGATTTGCCTTTGCAAGGTTTTGGAATCGTTGCAGAAATTCATTTGAAGTGTGGCAGAAAATGAAACTCGCCCATTTAATTATTTTCTTTGCCCTTTTTTCTGCTAGTGGCTTTCAAATCAGTCAAAATATTAAACCCCCCTCCTTTATCCTCCCCATACACGCACATACGTACACACACACACACACACACACACACACACACACAATCCTTAAAATACATCTTTTAATAGGCCAATATACCCCCTGTTGTCAAAGGGGAATAAAACATTTATTAATCACCCTCTTTCTCTTCAAACTTTTTTTTTTCCTTTCTCTAAAGCTCCATATAGTCTCCCTCTAGTCTTTCCCACTTTCCTCATCTCACTCTTTCTTTCTCCTCCTCTCGCTGTGAAAGGGACACGGCCTTTTGGTGCCGAACCAAAAGCACCCAATCCAACGTTTCAATAAATTGAGAGGGGAAAGCATTAAAGTTAATCAGACCAACCACATTGTGGTTAAGACACGTTGGCTGGATTATGGATTACCATTAGCTGGGTGAAAACCGATTCTTTCATTTAAATTCCAGTTTCCTCGGCATGTTCAAATTAAAAAAAAGGAACTAATACTTCTTGGAAGTAGTTCTTTATTCTTCTTGCAAGCACTTCTTTCCTCTTTAATTTAGGAGAGAGAATGCACACTGAAGGAACACAGGATGAACACGAGGCCATGAGATGGACAAAAGCATTTTATAGCGATCAGTTGGAAAAGGAAATAGTAAGGACATCCTAATATTAAGAATAAACCATTACACTTTATACTTTTTTTTTACCTGCATCAGACTTACATTCTCACCTTTATGTAGATACCAAAAAAAAAACCCAGAATTGTCAAATTGTTTTTTCTTTTGCCAATTTGATGTGCTTTCCTGTTTGAAAAAAAAGGAACCTGCAATCAGTATGAAGGATAAGCTGACCAATCACTTATGTTCTACTTGTTCATCATTTTATTCATGAACAATTAACTCCTTCGGTTAATGTATTCCTGCTATACTTCAAGTATCCCTCCAGTTAGTGTATGAGCCTCAAATTTGGTGACAGCAGTTAGAAATCCTTAAAGAATACTCAAAACGTGTTTTAACTTCTCTATGCACCAAGATCTGTCATGTCTGGGTAAGTATGAATATTAATTTCAAAATGTTACCCTGTAATGAGAAAAGAAACCTGTTTACTTAAAATCTACTTATAATGGAAATTTATGTGCAGTTGCTATATTCGTTGATCACAAATAGAGTAATTAGTGGACTAACAGTAACAATTCGAGGATGATACAGACAGACAAAAATGCCTCACCAAACATGTTCTTATATCATTTTAGCCAACAGAGAACAATGGAGCAATACAGTAGAAGGCAATTCTGGCTAGTTATACTTTCCCTGAAGTCGTGTGGTAACCATGGACAATCAGGCAAGTTTGTTAAAGCAGAACCACAAATTATTCACTGTGGAAAAATACTCACATTTATGAAAGGATAAATCATTCAGACTCAGCATGGAAGCATGCCAGGAGAATGTTTATTGACAGCCTTAACAACTGGCTAACATAGGTAGTTACATTTTAATAACTCGTTCATTAAGTAAGAAGGATATTCAGCAAACTCTAAGGCAGGGGTGTCCAATGTTATCCGCAAAAGGCCGGTGTGGATGCAGGTTTTCATTCCAACCAAGCAGGAGCCACACCTGATTCCACCTGTTTAATTAGTTGATCTTGGCTTTCACTAGACTCAGGTGTGGCTTCTGCTTGGTTGGAATGAAAACCTGCACCCACACCGGCCCTTTCCAGATAAGATTGGACACCCCTGCTCTAAGGTAACTAAAAAAAGCATATAGTACCTAAAAAGATTAATATCAAGTGGGGCCCAAAGATTAGAGCTCACAGGTGATTTTCACACTGGGCTGGTTTGCCCCCAACCCCCCTACACCCCGCCCCGCTTGTGTCTATGTGCATAATTCATCAAATGTCCAGGAGAAGGAAGCTTTCTGATGTTTTTTGAGGAGTCAGATGATTGCAAGGAATTAATTTGGTACACGTGTCGTGGAAACTAATGACGTCGTCATCGGCTAAAACACACGCGCAGGTTACTTTATTTCCTGAACAAGCACGGACCCGAGTACGACTTGCGTTCACATTGACGGGAATTGCGGCTCAGTTCCAGTGCAACCGAACTCACCTCCACCCACCTCCTACGGGTAGTCTCGGATTCGGTACCACGGTGTGCTTCCGGCTCTGCATGACAGCTTTCACATTAACAATTTTTCATGCAAACCGTGCTCTGATTCGGACTAAACTCCCAGCGTGGAAGCCCCCTCAGAGACATGGTGCTCTATACTGAGCTGTCTTATCCAGACCCTGCCATGTCATGAGGCACTTGAAAGAATAATTGTTGTGACTGTTGACTGATTTAGTGACTGTTACTGTGGGCAGCAACAATATAAATAGCAAGCGAGGACGTGTGCGTATAAATAATTGAATAAACTTTATATAGAGTGCAAAGTACACATACATACTCATGGACAAACGAGTCTGATCATTACCAGATTTTAATTTTTTTGATTGTAATTACAGTCTATGTTTAATCTTAGATTATATCGCATTGAAGACAGATGGGTTTTAAGACTGAAAGACAGATTTCATGAAATATTTCATACATGGAATTTTCCATTACTCACTTTGGAAGTGATGATGCTATGAACTGGACTGATCTGTTTAAAACCATCAGGTCTCTCTCTGTCTCGCTCTCTCTTTCTCTCTCCGTCTCTCTCTCTCTCTCCATCTCTCTCTCTCTCTGTGTATCTGCTCCTGTCAGCAGTGGATGGTGTAAGTCAGTCTTGACTAAGCACTAGCCTCAGTATATCACCCAGAGCAGGCAGCTCACTGCAGATGCAACTAAACTGTATTATTCCAAACAAACCTGTCGCTGTTATGGCATGAGACTCACACATTTCTCACAGGACACACTCATTTAAATGGTTAAACGATCAGTAACACCTTTTAACAAACCGTGTGTATATGATTTTGTATGTGGATCGAAGACAAAAACGATGCCCTGGAATTGGTCACTGAATGGTTTGATGAGGATGAAAGTGATGTAAATCATATTCTATGGCCTTCGCAATCACCAGATCTCAACCCAACTGAACGGTTATGGGAGATTTTTGGGCCAATGTATTAGTCCATTTCTAATGAGTGTAGAATCAGCACTAAGGTGTGCTGAACCTGCTCTGCCAGCTCAAAGTGGCTCAACAGCTTATTAATACACTTTATGTTGGCTTTTTTTCCCTTTAATTTGTCACCCATCTGTATTGTAAAACAATCATTAACAGGTATGCATTTAGCTGTACTATTGTAAGAATTATATCACAAAAAACTCAAATTATTATGCTCAAGCTCAAATTTAATTATTATTTGCTATACATGGTGTCCCAAAAGTCTCCACACATAGGGGAAACATTTTTCAAACTTTTTATTACTCTTTGGCAAAATCTTTCATACTTAATTCATATAATGTTTTCTTTTTCAGACAGCCTTTAAGAACGCCTTTGACAAAAGAAGAATGTATTGAAATCATTCTCATGGCTGGATCAGGAAGCTGTCACAAGCTTGTGATGGATTTTAACAGGAAACATGGCGAGCACATCACACACGTCACTGTTGCCAAACTTTAACAAATTCTGAAAGACTAGAAGTGGTGCGGACCAACCGAGAAGTGAACGTCCACGACCGTCCACTGACGAAGGCGTGAGCGACGTGGTGCTGGCAAACAGTCCCTGATGTACGGAGACTTTTGGGACACCCCGTATGTTTACCTGTAATAAGTTTTAGTTTAAGTACTATTCAGGATTGTTTTCTTGTCAACAGTTTTCATTTTATTTGTGATATCTTCAGGTTAACATAAGCTCCAGAGTCTCTGTGTGGAGTTTCTGTGCATGTTCTTCCCGTGTCTGAGTCTGTTTTCTCTGGGTTCTCTCTCAAAAACATGTCTGTAGATGGACTGGAGACTCTAAATTGCCTCTGGTTGTGAATGTGTATGTGAATGTGTGTGTGCATGGTGACCTGTGCTAGACTGGTGTCTCATCCAAGGAGTATTCCCGATTGGCACCCGATGTTCCCGGGATATGCTCCGGATCCTCCACAACCCTGACCAGGATAAAGCGGTTACTGAAGATGAGTGAATGAATGAATATTTGCTTTCACACAGTATATTGTATTTTTATGTGAAATTCTGTCTCTATACTGTATAATAGTGCAAGCCATTTTCATACCTGATGGTAGATGTGTGACAGAGTGTACAGATGGCATGGTGTGAGTAAGCTGTCACGATCCAAATTATATTTATTGCACGCTTTTAACTCTGGTCCTCACATGCCCTTTGTTATCTACAGGTAAGCAACTTCTGGATTCCTCTAGGCTATGCGGCCTCTGAACCTCAGCTCTCATTCACTGCTCTCGCTCTCTTGCTCTCTCACTCTATCTCTGGGCAAGGTCAGCCCTCTGTAATGTGTTCACCTCCAAGCCTTGCTCATTATCCTCAATAGCAAGTGATGGATCTGTTGGAGAGGTAGGGGAGAGAGAACATAGGGGAGTGGTAGAAGGAGAGAGAAGCATCACTGACATTTATCTCTACTTGTAGCCAACTGAACTTAAATCAACCTATCACTCCATCCCTGAACACTTAGTGCAGAGGCACAGACCTCAGGCTGCTTCCTCTGCTCGCAGCCCAATCTGTCCAGCTGGATTTTTATTGATTATCGTATTAGGGGGAATTGGATAGATGCCTCAGCGTGCACAAACACACACTGGCACGGACATAAACGACACTTAAACATTTCACTTCGCTGGCGTTCTCACCCCCCCTGCACTAAATTATTCAGATGGCACGGTATTTGATTTAGCATGCTGCCTGTCTGCTGAACCCCCACCACCACCCCACTATCTCCACCCCAACCTCCGCCCCTTCTCTTTTTTAGACATTTCATTATGTTGTATGACTTTAGACCCACTGGCTGGAAAATGACAATTATTTTGCTCCAGCAGCTTGCTATTAAAAGACCAGAAGAATACGTTGAGTATACGCGTGTGGAGGGGCCACTGTAGTGCACCGTGAGGACTGCATGCAAACAGACTCACACACTCACACCCACACACACACAACTCAGCACAACAAATGTGCTTCAGCTCAATGAGGGCACGTGACAAATCGTCCTTTTTGGAAAGAGCACGGAAAAAGATCAGTCACAGGAAAGTAATGCTTTTTAAATGTACCTGCCTACCTTTAGCAGACCACGTTAGTGAATTAAGTCAATATCTAATGGCGCTCTGTTTGGCCTTTCCATAAATT
Organism: Ictalurus furcatus; assembly: GCF_023375685.1. Lineage (NCBI taxonomy): Eukaryota > Metazoa > Chordata > Actinopteri > Siluriformes > Ictaluridae > Ictalurus > Ictalurus furcatus. The sequence continues at coordinate 11,670,159 of NC_071281.1, forward strand.
CAATAAATACATACGAGAAAAAGAGAAACATACAACCAGCTAATAGAAATGAATAAACTAGTCAACCATAAATATTGCTGTGAGAGATAGGCTTTTTCTGATTGGAAAGGGCATCTGCTATCTGCAATATTGATAATAGTTTTCAAATTTCATCTGCTTTTGTTTGCATTCTGGGCTGCCTGTTTAAACACACAGGGAATTATAATGAGACCAAACATTATCTCCCAGTTGTTCTAGGCTGAACATATAACTTTATCAGAAGAATGATTCCAGCTCTTTGGCTGAGCTGTATCTATTCCATTAAAGCCTGGATATCAGGCGGTGAGAGTGAGGCAGTCATATACCCTGGCCCAGTGGTGTAAAGATTCCCCTTTTTTTCCTTTAGAGTATTTTTGTGTATATACTGTATGCCGTATAGTTGGCATATATAGGAGTGAAGGAATGAAACTGCACCAAAGCAGAATTTTAACTCTAGATTTCTTCAATTAATGAATTAATTAACCTGAGTATGCACATGAACACTAAACATCCTGCAAGTATGTAAGAGAAAAGAGTCATGATGTCTTCCTCTACCCTGAACACAAGAGTTCTCCTTTGCCCAGGCATCAAAACAGCTGTCCAGTCAATCACACAGATACCCATCAAGGAAGAAAACATTCATATGCATGAAGATCAAGATGCACCTCTTCTGAAAACTAATCCTGCCAGTACTTCTGTACAGATCAGAGATGTTAACACTGCCTAAATCAGACATAAACAAGCTTGAGGTCTTCTAAATACTATGACAAATCTTGGAAGTTTTCCTCTGAAAGAGGACTATCAGTCTAAGACCCATGATTGAGGATGAAATCCAGAGATGGAGGTTGCGATGGTTAGGCCACATGTACAGGATAAGCACCATCTGGCTACTGTAGATGTTGCTCAGGAGGTAGCAGCCCATCCAGTGAACAGGGCAGTCATCAGCACCAAAAAGGACATTAAACAAGCTGAAAACAATCTGAGCGATCAACCTTAACCCTTATCCCAAGTACTGCCTGAACTAAGCAGCACCCATAGCACTGGCTCCGAGGTCACCCTCATCCAGACACTAGCTAGGGACCAAAACAAAAAAGACACACACACACACACACACACACACACACACACACACAGAGTTCATCTTTTATGTGCATCCAGTCTTCACTCCATTCCATGTACAGAAAAGCCCCAGCTCTTCTCACAGCAGTGCCACTCTGAAGGCTGGTTTAAGGAGACTCAGAGACAGCATGCCACACTCCGACACTTGTCCTCCAGGCTTGAGCTGTTGTAGACCCGTTAGATCAGGCCTGTGGCACATCCCCTGGAGCTCGGCTTTATCTGGAGCTGTCGACGGCTAAGTGGATGCCACACGCCTGGGGCGATAGCAGCCTCGCAGCTTCAACTGTACATAGAGGCTCATAAGAAAGCACAGGGATGAGCCATGCCTGAGGAGCTTTCCCAGCAGATGCGTAAGAACAGTAGAATTAAAGCACACAGAAATTAAGGAAGAATAAAGATGAACTTCATTAAATTATAAGAAAAGCTCATTCACTCGGTCTGACCATAGCCATCCATAATGTTTCACACAAGTTAGCTTGTGTGAATTCTTACAAATATGCAATCGTGAGTGTCATGTGCATTTAAAGATAGAGCTGTACCCTTTACCCTTTACCCTTTAAAGGTACCTTGCACTTGTTTCTAGACAAATTGTGGTAACTTAATTCGACAACACTTACAATAACAATATCATCTAGATTCTTGGATTGGGTTTTTCATCACTTGGATAAACTTGCCTGCCAAATGAACAAATACAAACTGAAAGGAAGGAAAAGTGTTTGCCATATTCAAAATCCCCCGGTGATCCCACAGCCATCCGTGGCTGAGAGTCTAGAGAGCAAAATTGGACATGCTCTCTGGGTGAGGGGGTTGGCATACTCTCTCTCCCCTGTCACTCACAGCAACATTAGCCAATGGTGGGTGCCTGTGAGCTCATGTATTCAGAGGAGGGCAGATAGCATTTTTCCTCTGAGAGTGTTCTGCTGCCCTGTGACACAGCATGAGCAGCAGTTTGAAAAGATGCAGCAGCTGGCTTCATGTCTTGGAGGTGGTACATGTTAGCTTTCTCCTTCCCTGACTGGTAGGTGTCATGTGAAAGGGGGGAGCTAGATAGGGAGTGGGAACTGGCGCATGACCAAATTGGGAAGAAAATTGAAAAAAAAAATCCCCCCGCCCAAAAAATACAGAAAAATACATAGTAACTTGCCAAATGTGAGGGCAACATGGTGGTGTAGTGCGTAGCATAGCCACCTCACTGCTCTAAGCTTTCCTACCACTGCACCTCATGGGTTTCCTACTACCTTGCAAAAACATGTTGATCGGTGGACTGCCTATTCTAGACTGCCCCTAGATGTGAATTAGTGTGTGACCGTGTACATGCATGGTGCCCTGCGATAGACTAGCATCCCAATTCAGGGTGTATTCCCACCTCATGTCCAGTGTTCCCATTCTAGGCTCTAGATCCACTGTAACCCTGACTAGGATAAAAAGCATTTAAAGAAGATGAATGAATGAATGAATGAATGAATGAATTATCAGAAGGAGCAGAAAGAACTACAATAAATTACTTGTCAGTTGTTGATTTCAACTCACTTAACCATCACTTTGGCATCTCACTTCTAGCCACAAGCAGCTATGCAGGACATTCGAAAGCAAACTTGATAGAGCTTAGTACAAACACACATGACTCCATCTCTGGATACATAACAGCAGTAGTTCTTGATTCCAGCAGCTTTATCGCCGCTCTGGCAAACAGGGCAATGCCCAGAGCCAGAAGAACCCAGCCAGGATCTTCATTGTTTACCCATGGCTCTCACAAGAGTCCTCCTGCTACAGCCACCACCATCTCAACCAGCTGGGGCTTCAGATAATACACCGTAACACCACTGTGGTTTTGTGCATTCGTACGTGCATACTCAAAGTTGATTTCATGAGTAAATTGGCTAATGATTTTTTGGGAAAACTATAAACTGGAGTCCCAAATAAAGGTCATTACAGCAATATGATTACCACATAGTTGAATGAATCACTGCTTAAGAGTGTAATGACTGTTCTATATACTGTACCATATTGAAATATGGTCGAGAAGTCAAGCATGCTCTTGGATATAAGCATAAAATTACATTAACTGAAAAAAAAGGCTATAATGATAAATCTTTAGTTTACAAACCTTTAGCTCTGTGATTTATTACATTTAATGTACGAGCTTTACAAAGACAATCAAGAAGCTGTGGATATAAATTTTCTCCGAAGTTTCCCTTTCCATACTGTTAGACCATGACGTGATCTGATGTGTATAATGCAGGAGCGTTACACCTGAATAACACAACAGCTGCATTCTTTAAAAAGTAACAGTCAGGATATTTCCGTTTTAACCTGTAGTCGTTCAAAAAAACTACATCATGCATGTCGATTATCACCTAATGTTCAAAATCACGCAAGACTGACTTTCCTTCTTCTTCCTGCCAATGCCCCAGGGGAGACGTCAACTATCAAGGACCGTGATGTCCGTGACAATCGTCCAGATGTCTTTGTTGTGTGTCGATGGGGGATGAAGTCCAGAGTGTCCATCCCTAGTGATGTCTGTCATGTGGGATTGTGAAGTTTGTGGGCTGACAAGTGGTGCTTGAATGAAGGGCTGAGTGTTGAGGGGGACAGAAGAGGTGGACATGGGCATCTTGTTAGTAGCATAACAGGAAGATGTGGCAGCAGCAACAAAGAAAGTTCCATCAAAGAAAACGTAGCTGAAGTGAAACCGACAGATTGGAGTAAACTATGGGCACAAGCATGACATGAATGTAAACCTTAGGTTGTTAAAACGTGGAACGAAGGATCAAATATTAAAATCAGCGCCCTTATGCGGAAGTGGGAAATTGGAAATCGGAAATCGGAATTATGATATTTTTGACCTCCATGCATTCAAGTTACTAAGTAAAAAAAGGAACGCAGGTATATTAATGTTCATCTAACCAGCTAATGTTAGTCATAAGTGATATATTTAGCTTCTCAAAACAGAAAACTGGATAGATTTATACAACCGCAATTCCTAAAAAGTTGGGACACGGTGTACAATGTAAATAAAAACAGAATGCAATGATTTGCAAATCTCATAAACACATATGTTATTCACAGTAGAACATAGAAAACATATCAAATGTTTAAACTGAGTAAATGCACCATTTTAAGGGGAAAATAAGGTAATTCTGAATTTGATGGCCGCAACACATCTCAAAAAAGTTGGGACAGGAAACAAAAGGCTGGAAAAGTAAGTGTTACTAAAAAGAAACAGCTGGAGGAACATTTTGCAGCTAATTAGCTTAATTGGCAACAGGTCAGTAACATGACTGGGTATAAAAAAGAGCATTTTAGAGAAGCAGAGTCTCTCAAGGTGTCCCAACTTGTTTGGAATTAGGGTGGTAGATTTAACAAGTTAATATAGCAGTATGTTGATTGCTCTAAAGCAAACACCAGTATATACAGAATAACTCATATAAAAGTAAAGAAATGCTACACTGAAGCCATGTTAGTATGATGTCATTGGCTGAACCCGGGGTTCAGGAGACCTTCCTGACATTCCCAGTAGGAAATCTGAGTTGAGGGGGTGTTTTCTTCGATTTTGTCATAATTGGAGGACAGAAATTCTGTGTTACAAGCTTTAGTCAAATGCAGCATTATTACATAAATAACACCTGTAGGAAATGCCATTTTGTGAACTAAATCAAGGCCCTCTATTGACCTTAATTTCCATAAATCTACATTATATTCAGAGTCAGTTGCTGCTCTCGAAACGCCCCAATCCTGCTAGCACTCTAAGTATGTGGTGGTTTGCTTAAGCACACAGGACCAATCAAGCCTCTGATTACCTCAATGGGCTAATTAAGGCTCATTAGGCCCTAAGCCTCAACACCTGCATGCCCTCCACAACCTAAACACAGGGCCAGTGCTTCTCTCCTGCTCTGCCTGGCTCATGGAGTCAACACTGGCCCCAGCCTCATAGCAAAAAGACAAAAACACCCATATGCTTTTGTTCCCTGCCCTTCACACTCAAGCATAAGAATCTCTTCAATTACACAGAAGACGAAGGACTGGTGGAGTGGCTGGCAAAAATGAATGTGCCACACTAAACAGGCTTTATGAGGGCTGCAGATTGCAGAAAGCCCTGCTGCTGCTGATGCCATCCGCTTGGGAAACATCACTGACCTGCCACTGACAAACACACGAGCGCACTCAGAAACTGGTGTACACTGTAGTTAGATATGACGTGCCACATTTTATACTCTTTTTGCATACAACACGTCCTGTATGTGCTATGTACTACCTAAATCTAGTTTCAACATTACGCTATTTGTATTTTAGCATATATTCAAATTGGCATTTAGCTAAACAAAAGCAGATGGCTGTTTAAGCTTAAATATGAATATTTTAAAGCACGACCACACTGCAAATCGACGCTCATAAATCTGTTCCCTTTCACACAGCAGTCATTGGCACAGCATCCAGACAACGTCGATTTTCTAAAAATATATTTTGACAGAGAGAAAGCAAATAGAATATGAAATCTAAACCTCCTGCAATGAGGATAAGCCCCCAAAAAATGTCTATAAAAAATAATCACCGGGACAACACACGCATGCAGTGTTTACACTGACGCCAATGCCCGCACTGGCCCCTGCCTCTGACAAACACGCAAGCAGGAGGGGTGCAGGGGCAACAAAAACAGGAAATATCTTTTGCATATTATTTTAAGTAACTGTTCAAATTTCATTTCAGCATGCTAATCTACAAAACAAATATGTAGCAGCAGATATTTTTTTTAAAGGGAGGCTCTGCTTCAATTTCCTATTGTATGGCGCGACGTGTGTTTATTCTTTGTGTCTGTTTGAATTGATTTGCACAGCTCGGCAGACAGGGGCTGAATGCTGCGACTAAGAATCCATCATCTCATATGATCTGATAGTTCTGCAGTATTAGATTGATTTTTCTCTCTCCTCTCCTCTTGCTTTCTTTCTCTTCCTCCAATTGGTAACAAACAAGGCTTGTTACCTCCCTCAATGTCTCCTGAAAAAGTACAAGAGTCATTGCTCATAGCTGTTTCGAAATGACTGTACCAATGATACTTTTGCTGAGGAAGAGGTCAGATGTCAGATGTTTTATCTTTTTATTGTACAATGGCATAATGGATTAATATATATATATATATATATATATATATATATATATATATATGTATATATATGTATATATATGTATGTGTGTGTGTGTATATATAAAACTGCATGCAATGTAGAACTGTTTTACCCGTGTACTTATTAAATATCTTCATATGCGTTTGCCCTAACAGAGGGAGGCTTATAGTATGCAAACAGGAAATGATGTCTAGTGTGTGCAGTTTCACTCAATTGAGTAATCACTAAACTTTCTACTTAACAGAAACCAAATGGCCCTCCTGGAATGACTTCACTTAATACATCTAGCTCATCTGCATATTCCTACAGGATTTGGTGTGACGACAGTTTGAACAACTGTGAGAATGGATGAGAGGAGGCTTAAGTTTACAGAGAGTCATCCTAAGACTCTTATCACCTCCTTAGCACTGAAGCAAGATCTCCATCTCCCTCTCTCTCCCACTGTCTCTCTCTCTCTCTCTCTCTCTCCCTCCCTCACTCTCTTACATTGCACAAACTTTAAAAACACCTGTCAGGGATTCAAAGCTAATGCTGAGCTGGTAGCCAGACAAACGATCACCTCTCTGGCAGAAGTATAGGAAGAGGAAGGAGAAAAGAAGTTTTTTGAAAGCTCTGAGATCCTCTCATCATTTTTCTTTCCAGTGAAAGAAGGCGGCAAACTCTAAATGCAGGTATAAGCCCCATTTCCACATACCTGGGGCTTCTATTTTAAGCCCTCCTTTGCACACGGTGTGTCAGACAAGCCCCAAATCCCTTCTAATACTAGTTACCTCTGAAACATAGATCTTACTGTTTGGCTTTTAGCTCAGACAAGTTATTTCCCACTCCCTTTGAAATAAAAAAAAAAAAAAAACGAAGTGTTCTGACACCAACTTTATGTTCTGAGCGTATTAATGCTGTGGATCGGTCTTAAAAGTACCTGGATATTTTTTTTTCTTTTAATACGAGCGATAAGCCAAATTAATACGAATTCACCAGGGCCAGTTTAAATGCTTCTTGTTATCCAAAGCCCTGAGCTCTCGCAACTTATCAAGCAGCCACTGATAGCCTTTAAACTACCAAGGTGCAGTCCTTTAATTAAAACTAGTAACAGTCCCTTCGGAGATGAGGAAAGGAAATGGAGAGGGACGGACTGCGTAATTTATCATGTGTGCATTAAACAGAAAGAGAGGGAAAGATTTGAGCAACTAAAGCTAATACGCCTTAAAATGATGTTTGAGAAGCATTTCCAAATGTGCCTGGAGAATAACACTGGATCATTTGGATGACGATGCCCGGTGATATATGGCTTGCACTAAGCTGTGAAATATTATATCCTGTATTTTTTTTTTATCAAAGCATATTTTCCGATGTGACCAAGCTTTCTCTTAAAAAGTGACACCAAATTAAAATGGATGTGTACTCTTCTTTTTGTTCTATTGAACATAGAGATATATCTTTATAATATCCTCTATATTTTATCGATAATAAAAAGCAGACCCCGACACATTTCCACTGGAACACTTTAGCTAACACAGAGAACAGGCAGCCACTGCAAGCCGAGTAAATCAATCTGAGTTATATTGCTTTAAACTTAATGCAATGTACCAGGCGCCTCCATAGCTATTCTAATGTTCATTTGCATACTGGGGACATAGACACACACTCATACATGCATAACTACATATCCCTAGACATACACACATCTATAAACACAAGAGTCACACCTAAACACAAACATGAATGCACACACCCAGCATGCACACATCCACACACACTAAAAGTCTATTGAGTATTTTTTTCCCCTTGCAAAAGCAGTTTTTTTTCCTAGTCAGAGGATAATACAATTCCTTTTTTTTCTTATTTCCTTACAATACATCATTCAGTTCTGCCTTTTGCCTGCATGAAATTCATTTTCTAATGGAAATATTTGTTTTGTAAATCAAATATGTATTATGCACAGAATGCAAAGCACAAATTAAATTATGTTAATGAAATGAAAGAGATATGAAATGCATATTTCATGGACAAAACATAACCCCAGCGAACAGCCATTTCTTGATAAAATCTTTAAACACAATCTCATTCGGAGAAAGACATATTGCTAAGGCAGATAGCACCTCATTAAAATGGTCTCCTTTAATATCAGTGCTTAGTATATATAGGATTGTAAATAACCACTGGGGACGAGGAACCAATAATGAAATACTGTCTTTAATAGCTTGCCATTGATGTCAGCATAAAAAGTGTGGTAGAGGAATATTGGAAATTGGGTGCGCACGCACACGCACGCACACACGCACGCACACACACACACACACACATACTGTATAGTCAAAAGCTGTAAATGATTGCAAATTTAAATAGAGCTGACTAAGGCAAAGATGATATAGATATTAGTAATAAGCAGAAAATTATGCTGATCGTACATAATTTGACAAAAAAAAAACACACTGTTTTAAATTTTATATTGGTTACACTTAATGAATAATAGATACAGTGACTGTTGTTGTGCAGACCATGATGTTAATAAAAGCATAAGGGAAGCCAACCTTTCTGCCCAACTGACTAGCAAATGAACTAGGCTGGCTTTTCAGCAGAAATATGTATATGGCAATAAATATACAAAAGGAGAGACAGACGAGAGAGAGCGAGAGAGAGCGAGAGAGAGAGAGAGAGAGAGAGAGAGAGAGAGAGCGCGTGAGAGAGAGAGGGGGGGGGGAGAGAGAGAGCGAGTGAGAGAGAGAGGGGGGGGGGGGAGAGAGAGAGAGCGAGTGAGAGAGAGAGGGGGGGAGAGAGAGAGAGAGAGAGAGAGAGAGAGAGAGAGAGAGAGAGGAGGCTGATTTGATGGCAATAGGATAGAGGGCAAGAGTACCTGACCTGGCTTATTCTCACTGATGCTAAATAACTTAATTGTTCCATAATATGCAATTACCAGCTGCTCCAAATAAAGCATGGATTTAAACCCAAATAGTATCCTGCTGATGTGTAGGATTTTTTTTTTTCCTCTTCCTGTGAAAGTAACTGACACCACGTGGGTATTGGGGCACTACATACATAACTGTAGAATAAGTCATTTTGTCATCTTGGTGTATGACAATAAAAATAGGTGATTCACTGAATGCCAGTGTTAAATAAATCAGAAAACCCTTTAGGTACTTTAAGCTCAAAAATATAAGAGCAGGAAATATAACCATGGTGAGGTCACTAGGGTCCTTCAACATCACATAGCAGCCTGGCTAATGGCAGTTATACCTCAAGGTTCAATACTAAGTCCCATTAAATGCACTTTCTCTAGATGTTCGTTGGTACTTTTCTTTAAGAAAATCTTGATTAAATACTGGAACCTGACTATTAGTATGGCCATATATCATATTCAACATATTTTTAATCTTTGCAGTGATGAGGGCATGAGGGAAAAAGCTTTCAATGTCATTCTAAATGCTTTATCCAGTACAAATAATCTGATTAACAGATTTTAATTGTGTTTTCAATAATTGTCATTCTGCATCTCTTTAGCCAGGGGGGCAGGGAGGCTTGTGGGGAGCCGAGAGACAGATTGAGGGAACAATATGAGTGTTAGTGTGTGTGCATGAAACAGAGGGGGAGAGAGAGAGAGAGAGAGAGAGAGAGAGAGAGCAGCTGCTTAAATAGACTGTTTTGAAGCAAAGGTCCAAATGACTAGAAGAAAGAAAACCTGAAGAAAAAGGTCACCATATAATCTCATCACCTTAGCTTCACATTACACACCTAATTTCACCCCCCTTGTCTCTTCTGCTCACGCTGGCAGGATCCTTCATGCCAACACGCCTCACTGGAGCAGGCATGTCCAGGAGACAGGTCAGAGCGTGCATCTGGAAACATGGCTGCAGTCTGGACAACAACGATCAATGGCGTTATTAGGCTCCAGATCCATCTCACAATAGCATTAGGCATATTGCTATTCAATGCAGACGTCTGACATGGGCCACTGCCTTAAAAAAAAGAAAAAAAGCATATCCTTTTTGATGCAAATAAAATTGTCTTGGATATTGTGTACAGACTCAAATGCAGGTCCACGAAACATATAGATATAGGTCAATAGGAAGGTCAAACATTTTACAGTGACACTGTATTCCACTAAACCTTGCATTACAAAGCTTCGCATACATAAGACCTGCAACTTAATGTTGGTCATGGTTGCTGATAATACAAATGTAACTTCTTGCAAAGGAATATTTTACTTTTGATAACAATTGACTAATATCCCGACAAATCCTATATAATGGGCTGAGATTTACAATAATATTTAAGGGGGAAAAAAGCCTTCTCAGTCATCTGAGCTATGAGGTCAGTGACTGTTATGTAATTTGCTTGGGTTACATTAGGCTGGCTTTATGGATATCCTAATTGGGAGAAAGGACAGAAATAACATACTAGGCTGCTCCCCGCTAATGCTGCTTACTATCTGTGTTTGGTCTGTGCACTTGAGCTATTTGTAGCATTTACAAAGACTACGAACAAAAAGAAATGAAGCCAGCTGTCAATCTGGAAAGAGTTCCACCAGTTACACTACACTCTAGTTACGTTCTTTAACAAGTTGCCAGATGCAGTCTTTCATTTACAGAGTAAACTGATTACGCACAACGGCACGTATTATTAATACCTGTGCAGAATTGTGCAGAACGCTCATCACATGTCTTTATTTTATTCGTCCATTTATACAAAGTCTGTTTATTGTGCACATTTGTATATATTTATTTTGTGTAGTGCATACTGTTTATACAACTTGTTCTTTGTACACCCTTACAAACAAACAATTCTGATTTTCTGAATCTGAATCTGATTATGTGAATCCTGAAGACTGGGGATGAGAAATCACAGGGTTCACAAAACTGTGTATAGCAACAGATGAGCTTCACTCAATAACCGTATACCTTCATTGGTATTTTATCACCTACATTATTTGGTTGCTGAGGGTGTGAGTGTATCTAATCCAGATGTGTAATATGTGTAATAGCATATGGCTACATGATATCAACATAAGCCATTCCTGTCAACTCACATAAACCTACATCAACATTTATAAAGGCTTTAATTCCAATCAGGAGTTGCATGACTACTACTAGTTGACTAGTCATTTAATTACTTTCCAGTAATTAAAGCAAAGCTATTACAAGACTGCTATTTTTAGCCTTTTTAGCCACTATTTTTTTTTTTTTTTTGTATTAAATCTGTGCAGGAAAGAACACATCAAACTGCACTTTGATGAGCAACCGTACACAGGCTACTACGGTATGCTTTTTTTCGGCTACACTTTTAACGATGAAGTGAGTAAACTGGTGCAATAAATGTGCACAATAATAAATCTTTATATCATTTTACACTACTTAAGTAGGTGACAGTTGTTAAAAAACACTCATGTGGATGAGCTGGTTCAGCTTCAGTGGGTGAGCCTGAAACTGAGAGCATGCAACACGGCCGAAGCTCCTTATAGCTTGATGGATGGAGGATGCAATGTCTAAAGCAGTGTCTGGATGGTTTTTCTGCCATCTTCATCTCCAGTCTCAGTAGCATCTGAAAACAAGTCTGCATTGACCTATTTGAGCTGGCACGCACCAGTTACTTGACTTTAAACTAGCTGAGTGAGATTAGATAGTAAAGTGGAGCATGCAATATGAGGCTCTGAAAGCATTCTTTCATTCCTGCCACAATGTCCTTACCATCTGCCTTGCTGGGGTTTTTATTTTTCGCCATTGACTAGATGATATCCCCACACTGGCAACTAGTGAATGTTGACTAGTCTATGCAACCTCTAATTCCAGGTTCCAGCTGGCATTTACAGCATTTATCAGACACCTTTATGCATAGTAACTTACATACTGCATTTTAGTCTCTGACAAAAATGTATCCTCACGTTAGGTCATAGACTGAGAATAGCATCAAGCTAAGGAACTTAGTACAACATGAAGCCAACCCCCCCCACCCCACACATTTTTAAATCGAGTGTTAAATCAAGTGCTTGGTGTCATAAAGATTGTATTCGTTAATTCTGATCCGGGTGAGAGATTTTTGTTGATTATCAGGTTGTTATGACACTTCGTGGGCTGACTTACTGTACACTAGAACGTTATGACAAGTGACTTTCCAGCTTAGTTGACTTCTGGCATGTTGTATTACAGTATAATGGCAATGTTGTGACATGGCTTGGCAAGTAAAGCAATTTGAAAAAGTGCTCAACGTTGAGCATTTCCAAAAGATGCTCTGCAGTGCCTCCTGAATGGAAACTTGCTGTATAACACTGTTCCATAGTGAAGGTTTTGATCCTGACAAGCATTAAACTGTAACAACACAGTAAAGACTATTTTCTCTGGGCCGAAAGTTAAGGGATGGTGAGGAAGCAAGAGTATCATTACATATCCACATTTATTTTAATAACTGTGGCTTCTCGGTGGTTCACCTACACCAGATTTAACTTAACTAACCTAGGTGTGGTATTGTTGGGTGCATTGTGATCCTGACCAATATAAAATGGTTATAGAATATGAATGCATGACTGAATCATTGCCATACAAACAGTTTTGTTTAAGCAAAGATATTAACATCCCACCATGGGAAGAGGATTTTCAAAATGTTCATCATCATCAGTCAAATGATGAATACTGATAAGTACTGTATAAACGAATTCAGGCACATCATATTAAACCTTTGGAAAAACAACTGATTGGTTAAGATGTACTTGAAGCATGATGATAACCTCAAACACAGGTACAGTTGTGCACTCTCAAGGAAAAACCCACAAATACAATTTTTATTTTCCACTGGAAAGTATACACTCCCTCCGCTGCCCCACTTTTAAATTTTCTACCCTCTCTCACGCTTTTCAGCAAAGGGCTTTTTTTTAGATGACTGGACATGTGTGAGACAGAGAAGTTGAAAATAGCATAATGCCACCATAATCCCGCCTTGCAAGCTAAATATGGAACTTGAAGAATAAGATGTTAAAGTTAAAATGGGACCGAGGGTAGGCAATTAACACCGCTCTTCAACTCTCCTTTAAAGTGTGGAAAGGGGGGAGAAAACAGTATAGGGGAGCAATAGTAAATTTGATGATAGAAAGAGGTGACCTTGTTAGGTAATTAACATTTTCTTCCAAGTTTAATTAGAAAAGTTACATCAGTCCTAAATAAGCATAAAAAGAAGAGGGCAATCAAAAAAAGGAAAAAGGCAAAATGCCTCTGTCTGAAGGCAAAAATCTTTTGTAATTGTATGAAAGCATTAAAATCCACCTGTTCATAAGTAAATTGCCTCGTTCACTGAAACTCCTCAGGGACCAAGCGCTTTTCAAAATAACATCAAGTGTTAAAATAGCTATTTATGTGCTTAGTAACAGGAAGCAAAAAAAAAAAAAGGGGGCAAATTATTTTTCCATGTCTCAGCCTCTGTTAAGCCTCAAAACAATGCTTCAAAAACTTTTCTTATTTGGAACTGCATGTCTCTGTTGGCCCTTTCTTTCCCTGCCAATCCCTGCTTTAACCTCCATCTGTGCCAAAGTTAACTTCCTCCAGCTTGTAATCACTGCGAAAGAAGCTGTGTTTCTTTAAATCCCAGTGTCGTCATTTGCATCTGGTCCAAACCTAAAAGCGGGTTATTGTCAAGAGCTGACTGACAGCTGGATGTTGGTCTGTAGATCTGAACCGTACACATACTGGACATTTTCAGACAATGTACTCATTTTAAAATGTAAACAATATAAAAACCAACACAGCAAATGGGTGATAATCAGTGCTAGCTCACATGCCATGGAAGGACAGCCAGAAAACATATACAATCTCAGCCACATATCTCAGGCCATGACATGCACCTGAAGTTAATACCTTTGTCTGTAAATGCCAGCACATATATTAGATAATGTGTAGTTGATTGCTTTTTGGTCACCTTTAGTTCAGAATGCAAATTTCCTAAATGCAGCTTATTATAGTTGGGCCACTTTGGGGCCATTATACAGGTGCATCTCAAAAAATTTGAATATCATGGAAAAGTTAGTTTTTTTCCCGTAATTTAATTCAAAACGTGGAACTTGCGTATATTCTAGATTCAATACACATAAAGTGAAATATTTCAAGCCTTTTTTAAATTTAAACTATACTATAATTTTGTAATATATAAATAGGATTTTGTCTCACTAGCATATAATTAATAAGGGTTCATCTTTGACATGGGTAAAAACTTGTAGTCATCTTTGCTTTCTACTGGAAACATTGTACATGTATTATATATAAGTGAGTTTTTAAAGTGAGGTTTCATAGGGCCAATTTTCTCACTTAGTTTTGCATCGTGAATCTTTACTCGTCCACAATAAAACTGCATCAGATTGCATAATATATATCAGATCAAATCGAGATTTTGTAGAAATTCAAATCGCTGAAATCAAGACTAATGCATAGCAGAATTGGTAATGATGATTGATGGTGTGACAGTGGAAGACTGGCGACTGACTGGACCCTGTGGATGGACAGGGCCCACACCTACAATAATGTTCAATGTCACTCCTGTCTACCCATAAGTCCACCTCTAACATCTGACTCCACAGATGTAAACACCTGAATCACCTCTGATATACAACTCTTTATATCACACATTGGATGAGGCTGGGAAGGTTGAGATATTCTATGAAGGTGAAGGTGTACAAGCTCAGGAATTGCTCTCGACATTTCTCAAGAGCTTTTATTCATTGTGGTGTTGCTGTAAATATCTTGGGTTGTGCAACAAAGAGGTCACATAGGAAAGAAATGAACTTAAGAAGCAAACAAAGGCTTTCCAATTGGTGCAACAGAAAAGATCACAGGTTCAAGACCTGAGAGCAGATTTGGCCGTGATCTCTGTGTGGGAGGGATCTAATACTCTCTCTCCCCGTCAATCATAGTGACACTAGTCATTCGTGGGTACTTGTGAGCTCTCTGAATGCAGAAGAGGGCAGATAGTGCTTTCCTCTGATTGGTTTACACTGTCCTGTGATGCAGCACAGGCAGTTGTTTAAAAAGATGTGTTTGGCTGGCTTCACATGTCTCAGACGAAGCATGTCTTAGCCTTCACCCTCCCCAGTTGGTAGCAGTCGGATTATAGCAGAAAGTTGGCTAGTGGGTGGGACCAAATGGGAACAAATTATCTTTTTTTTTGTCAGTCTGTGAAATAACCAAAGCAGAGCAGTGGAAAAAATGTAGCTGTCATGCCAGCACTTGTCCCTTATACAGTGAAGCATGCAGCAGGTACCAGGATATTGAAGGGGTCTGTAATAGTCTACAAGTGATGCTCTAATAGCATGCAAGTAACCTTCAGACCTCTCAAGAGGGCCCTTTCTTTAGTTGTCAAAAAAAAGAGAAAAGGAAAGGAGAAAATACACTAAGAGAGTGTGTGAATGAGAGACACTAAGAAGACAGGAAAGACGAGGACAAATGAAAAGAAAAAAAAACAGAGGCTGTCGATGAAAAGAGGGGGAGAGAACAAAACCACTCCACCTTGCACAAGCCCGGGTCCGATTGGCGCCACTTCATCCAGCGGGCAATTATATCGACTAATTAGAGTTGGACAATTTCTTGTTTGAAGTATAAAGAAATGACAATAGAGGGCATGTGAAAAGCTATAATTCAGAATGAAACAGCGTTAAAAATCCAGGCTAATCCCACACTAGCATGTGCTTCTATGATAACATACAGCTCAGGCTGTCCTCGATTCTTTCTCTTTCTTTTTTTGCCCCTTTTTTATTTTATACCATCTGGCCCTCTCATCTCCTACATAAAAAAAGAAAACTAATTCATGTTCCGAGTCATCCGCATGATGAATAGTGTAGGTCCAGGTGCTATGAGTGTGAAAAAGGAGAGAGAGAGACAGAAAGAGAGAGAGAGAGAGAGAGAGAGCGAGAGAAAATAATATATGTATATCATCACCCATTGTAAACAAGCTGCTTTTAAACTCTGGTTTGTGATTAATGCAGGGGCTTATTCAACAATTCTTCGCTCTCTGTTCAGTGTTAATAATTAGAGATTTAATTCGTTATTCAAAACTGCCTGTGATGCAAAAAAAAAAAAAAAACCTGACAAAATATGGTGCAAGATGAAGGGGAGGGTCAGGAAATGATGGAAGGAAGAAGAGAGAAAAGGAGAGAAATAAATGCAGCTTCTTCTCTTTTTTTGTATCATATGAAGGTCACAATGTGATGTGATTGTTTGCCTCAGTGGCAGTGAATTATGTCACCAGACAAGCTTTTAACCCATGTTGCCTTTAGTATCACACACACACACACACACACAGCTCTCTCGCGCTCTCTCTCTCTCTCTCTCTCTCTCTCTTTAAACAGTTTTCTATTGAAGAGGATTCAATCACCATAATGAATCTGAGGCCAGGCGGCAATCTTCTCCACAGAAAGAAATTCTAAAAGGTTATAGAATTTGTAAAATGAACAGCTCGGAGACAGTAAATGGCAGTGTGAGCGTGTGTGTGTGCATGTAGGCATGTGTGTGGATGTATGTGTGTGTGTGAGGAGGGGGAATCAATTATCCCAGGACACGAGGAAGTCATAATATTTAGTGCAAATCATTCACTGCACTCAGGTAGGCTCACAGACACCGGCAGTTACCAAGGAGGCACTGTTTATTTTTAGGAAAAGTGTGTGTGTGTGTGTGTGTGTGTGTGTGTGTGTGTGCGTGCGTGTGTGTTGGTGTGTGCGCCACACCCGGCAGGCAGAGAGAGGCTGGCATTGAGGCGTGTGAGGGAGGCGCCCCTGACTGAGTCTCATAATCATATGCTAGATTAGGTTAAGTGGTGCACAAACGCGTCAGTAATGCAGCCTACTATCTCCCAGGGAAACTGATTCACTCCTCCCCCAACTCTATCAGCCATGATACACACAGACACACACACACACGCATACACATCTATACATATACCATGCACTCATATACACAGCTGGAACACACAAACACACACACACACACACACACACACACACACACACATTCCCATATGGAATGAATCGATACGTCTGTCAGTCTTCTCTCTGACATGTTCACATCAGACCTGGTCATGTGTGAAATCCCTCTGTGTTACAGTGTCCTACACACACACTGTGTTGATTGATTTTTTTTCATCCTCAGTGTCATGTCAAGTCGTTCCACCTTTAACCAATAACAGCGTCTAGAAGACGACCCACAATCCCCTGCACAATGGCGTGTACCAAACGCATCAATACCAAGCCAACATAACGCCAGTGCTGCCTGATTTACCTTCTTCACCCTCAGGGTCCCACAGACCATTTTTCAGGACTTATTTCCCATGACTTATTTACATGACAGCTGTTGATCAAGGAAGATCATCATAGAATCTGCCTACAATCTTAAAATTAATCACTTAAAACTTCTCAGAGCCATCCAGATGAACATTCCTTACTCCCTTAATTACATATCCCTCCTATGAGTTTGACTGTAGATACTAAATAATTCATACTAATTACAGAATAATATGCTTTAAGATGAATAACTGGGTAATAAGCCAGTACTTTCAGGGTTAAAATCAACAATACGACTCCTAACGAGCCGTTACTGACTGTCTGAAACGGAGACATGCTATTATTATCAGACGTTTTATTCTTAAATATTTAATTAATCTCACTGTTCCTTTAAAAGGAATTTTTAAATCATTAAAATACACCAAACAATCAAGGACAATAATATTTCAGCTATGAAGGACTGTATGAAAACAATAAGAGAAGACTTTCTTTTTTTTAAATTCAAAAATCACAAAGCTATTATATTGATAAAATATAATAATTAAATAATGAATCCATTAATTATGAATATGAATATATTGACTTGTTTTCTCTCTGATTACAGGGAAACTCAGAATCCCTTAACACCAACTTTTTTTTTTTCTTCCAGAATCCCACTGGTACTTCCTCCTTTTCCAGGTCAACAGCAAACCATTTGATCCTACAATAAGTTTATTTTCTAATTAGCATCAGACACCCTGAGAGGGACAGACACCTCACCTGGCCTTGATTTGCCCCCGTAATGAACTCTTAAAAGCAGTGCCATGTGTGCGGAGCACCCGAGGAGCCCGTAGCTCATCAGTTCCAGTCCTGAAAAGGTTCCTGGATGAATGAGTGCGAGGAATCAAAGGGAGATTACACGTCGGACCATGTATCATCCTCGATATATTGAACGGCGCCTTTGTGCAGATAGAGCGCTTATAAAAAGTGGTATTGTGCTTCGCTGAAAGACCGTGTGGGCTCTCTGCATGACTAATCTGTCTCCTCGCATTATTTTATTCAATCTTCGCCGACTTTATGCCTTTGACATTTTTTGCTACACTCAGTAAGTTTGAGTTGAATGGACAATTTTAAAGATTTTTAAAGGCGTTCCGCGGCGCAAGGAGAACAAAAAAAAGAGGCCTTTTGTTTCAATGCATAATTTATTACTAAAAATGGTCTTTTGACTAATTCCAGCAGGCAGGGTGAGATTTTGAACACGGCCATTTTTCCACTCCATATTGAAAGGCATGTTGGATTTGTGGAAGAGAAACATTTGATAATGCCTGGAAGAAGACTGCACCCCCCCTTCCTTTCCACCCTCAATCACACACACACTCTTAAAATCCAAATGAATCACACTTGGCCTCTGCTATGGATGTAGGAATATAGGTATGGAAAGAAAACTGCATTTGCCTGTATGTACTGTTTACACACACACACACACACACACACACACACACATACACAAACCCATAGAAGCTATAACACAACCAAAATCCCCGATAAAGTAAAAGTACAATTAGTAAATGACAATTAGTAAATCAGCAGGTACGCTGTGAATGATGCAAGCACACACACAGCACCCAGCAGCACCTTGCAAAAATATGATTCTCCAACAGCATGATGAGGTCACTGGCATTAAGAGATTAGCTTTAATCCATAAGCAATCATCATTTGAATATGTGATTATTAATCTGTCCTGTTAAATTGATTATGGTAGTGCCGTGGGACAGGTGAGGTCAGAAACAGCACCTGGCCACATATGGAGAAGTGTAAGCTGTCATACACACACACACACACACACACACACACACACAGAGACACCTGTTCACACCATCTTCCCAATCATTACAGCCTATCAAATATGTAGACTCATCTCTCTCTCTCTCTCTCTCTCTCTCTCTTTCTCTCTCTCTCTCGTCCAGTATACCTGGAGCCAAAGCATATAAACAAATCACAATCTTAGCGAGATTCCTTGTGCTCGCCCACGCTTCTTGTGCGTAAGTGCACTGCGGTTTGAGTTTGGATTAGATTTTCTAGGATTTGTACATACAGTAGATACACGTACCAATTGACTCTTTTCACATTTTGAAAGAGGTAGAGTATTGGTAGAGGAATCTGAAGAGAAGCCCCTCCCACTTCAACACCATATCAGTAAGACCCGGAAGTAAAAAGCAAGGCTTTCTCGTTTTAAAAGAGAAGTCAGCACTTATGTTTCCATCCATGTATTTTTATGCAAGTTTTGGGATATAGCATAAGAAATACTGGATGGAAACACCAGATGCGAATAAAATCTCCAAAATGCACATAAAAAAACTTGTGCGCTCAACTGAGGTGGATCATTTTTTTTATTCGGTAAGAAGACATGCGCATTAACTACGATGGAAACACATTTACCGAGTAAATTCCTCAATGTGCATCAAAAAAGTCATGTGATTTTGCCTCAACAAATCATGTGAGTGGATAATTAGCTGATGTGATTGGATATTCAGCGCATGTGGCCAACTGGCGATGCGTTTTTCTGTCGGAACAGGGACGCGGTGGGTCGGTATAACTGGACTAACCAGCAGACCAGTCTCAAATGTTGTTTTGGTCATCCTGAAATGCCTGAACTAAAGTCTGTCATCGAAATGATTTGGTATAATTACCTCCCAGAACTGTCTCACGCGATCCCGTTCCCAAATATCAGGTATCCGCCTCCGATCGCCAGATAACACGAGGTTTGTGACAGCGTTTCGTCTGTGTGTTCTGAAGCGCAAGTCATTTATTATATTGGACAAAAGATCCACAGTGGCTTCCCTGGTTGCAATGACTTCCATTTATACTGATTGCACCGGTTTCCCCGGAAGTGACAATTTTATTCTTTTGAAAACGTGGGATGGAAATGGTCCTTTAGTCGCAAATATTTTATGCGATATTGCATTTTTTCACATAAGTTAAATTGGCAACTTGGATGGAAACATGGCTAGTGCCCCAGAATTCCTCAACTTTTCAAATGAGTTACATACAAAAGTTAGATAAAACATGTATTTAGTTAGAAAAGTAGTCTTAGTGCACTGATGAAGCACTGGTCTACATATCATAGCGACATCCAGGTGTTGTTTACTCCATCCCTCAGCAGTGATGATTACAGGTGTACTGTCCCGTTTCCACTGTGTAAAGATTGATGTATCAAAAACGCTGAGCATATTAACTAGTTAACTAATACATTTGCCTACCATTAAGCTGCCACATTTAAGTTCTATAAAAACGTTTAACAAATAACTAATGTCCTAATTCAGGACCACGTTAGCTTTTCTGGGTTGTTAATCTGCCACTTTAACGTGGAGTTGAACAGAGATGTCCAATTAACATCGGGACTAGCAATTATGCGTTTCAGAACTTTTAGATACTAAAATGTTAAACTTAACATATCGAGTACCAGATTAACACAGCTTAATCAAGTTAGTCAGTGAGTTTACACGTAATGTAAATGGTGGCTTGGCGGTTAGGGTTCTGGGTTACTGATCAGGAGGTCAGGGGTTCAAGCCCCAGCACTGCCAAGCTTGAGAAAGGCCCTTAACCCTCTCTGCTCCAGGGGCGCCGTATCATGGCTGACCCTGCGCCCTGACCCCAGCTTCCTGACATGCTGGGGTATGCAAAGAAAATAATTTCACTATGAATATGTGATCAATAAATAAATATCATTAAGAGGAGACAGATGCCGATGCAGGTAAGGCAGTTTAATAAAAGCCCAGGCAAATAATCCAAATCAAAATACAGTACTCAGCAACAGGGACAGGCTAAGGTCTGGCGATCTACAAACAGGATATCAGAGGTTAAGCAAAAGCACACAGAAGGATATGAGTCCAAACCAGCACAGTGTAAGGCTTGGTATCGACAGAGACAAAAGGCAACTGAGCGTATACTTCGTAAAGTTCTGGTGGTAGAAAGTCTCTATATGAGGGTTATAATATGTAATATGTGAATTTGTTATAGGGATCAGGTGTGCACCTGATCATCAGAAGTCCGGTGACTGAGAGCAAAGCAGTGTGTGTGTTTGTGTATTATGGGGAGTGTCTGTAGGCTGTGGTGCATGTTGAGAACTGGAGTCTGTGATGTGAGCTCAGGGTCAAGGTGGATCTGGAGTCTATCCCACAAACACAGAGTAGGTATTTACTGTGGATGGGAGTTCAGTTCATCACAGGGCATCACACACACACACACACACACACACACACACACACGCACCCTTACAAGATCATTCACATGCAAAGTCCAGATAATAACTCTGCACAGATAGTAATCCGAGTTCAGGAACACACCCAAAACCCTGGAGCTGTCGCACACACATTCACACACTACGGACCATTTGGAAATGCCAATCAGTCTACAGCGCATGTCTTTGGACTGGAGGATGAAACTGGAGTTCCCGGAGGAAACCCCCGAAGCGCAGCGAGAACGTGAAAACTCGGCGCTCACAGGGTGGAGGTGGGGTTCGAACCCCCAACCCTGTCGGTGCGATGCAACGTGCTAGCCACTAAGCCACCATGTCCCCCTGACTGTAACGTAAATTATTATATTAGAATAAATGATTATATTAGAATAATATATTAATGTGGTCATTCATTCACAGTAACTTATATAGTGAACTCTCCACCTATGGCTATTTATAAATGATTAAAAACGTATTTTTAAACAACAAACAGGTATAATCATTGAAGTGGTAAAGTTTTCTGTAAGAAGAAGCTTAGTTAACATTTATGGAAGGAGTCCAGTGTCAGAACTTTGTAATGGTCAGTAAGTTTCCCAATACAGGAAAGTCTTCAGGACAAAGGAGCTTGCGTTCTCCCAGAACAAGCTGTTTCTTTTTGTTTGTTTGTTTGTTTGTTATAACATGTGATGTTCCACAACATTAAATGTAACTCTAAACAATTAAAAAATGTGATGTATTATTCATTAATAAATGTAAAATTATCATCGTTGCCAAATCCTCCGTAAAAATAAAGAGCAGTAAACAGTAATAAATAAACCAAGGGTAATATTTGGTGTGATGACCCTTTGCTTTAAGACGAAAGTAGTCTCGGGTACAGTTAGTGAAGTTTTCTAAAGAAATGAGCTGTAAGTTTTATTGAGCATCTTGCAGAAATAGTCACGGTTCTTCTGGAGACTTTGACTACTTATTTTTGCGGCAAAACCCAGCAGCCTTCATTGTGTTTTTTGCACAGTACTGTATGCCTGATATGTGTCTTTGCATTTGCAAACCACTCTCACCTCAAAGCAAAGCTGTTTTGTTTTTGTTTTTTGCGTAATTTATATCTCCACTTCACACATGGTGAGACTGATGGCCTATCCATGTGCACCTTTGTGAATGTGTGTGTGCGTATGTGTCTAAGCGGCAGGTGGAGCTCTGAACTGATGAGTTTGTCATACCTGATTATGTCACACCAGAGCTAGCTTTCTGACAGGAGCGGTAAAGCAGCTATACACTTTTGTCTATACACACATACACACACACACACACACACACACACACACACACACACACACACACAGAGAGAGGTGAAACTCACTGAAAAATTCTGGGTTTTCCCTGCAAAGTGGAAAAGCTCAGGCCAGGCTATGCACGGCCAGCACTCTGCTTCAGGATTTGAGGGATGAACAGGGACTGTTTAAAGGACATAAGCGGCAGAGAGAAGTTAATCGCCCTGTGATCTCTTAAACACACTTTGCGCATGTTCAACGGCAGCTTGAGAACTCATTTAAGGCCTCGGAGGACCACAGGAGGAGGGAAGACATGCAGAAATTAGTCTGTCCCTAAACTGCTAAAGTCAGGCTAATGCACTGATTTATTCAGCGGAGACAAAAGAGCAGTGGATGGTTTTAAGAGATTCATATCAGTAGCAAAGTCTCTTGCAGGAGGGATCTGTGTGTGTGTGTCTGTGTGTGAGAGAGAGAGAGAGAGAGAGAGCGAGAGAGTGAGTGCTCACGAGAGAGAAAGAGCGAGAGAGAGAGAGTGAAAGTGAGAGAGCGAGAGAGAGAGAGTGAAAGTGAGAGAGAGAGTGTGTGAAATTGAGAGAGAGAGAGAATGAAAGCAAGAGAGAGAGAGAAAGTGAGAGAGAGAGAGTGAAAGCGAGACAGAAAGAGAGAGAGAGAGCTAGAGAGTGAAAGCGAGAGTGTGAAAGTAAGAGAGAAAGAGAGAGAGAGAGAGGGTTAGTGTGTTAGGGCATATATTGTGTGTGACCTTTTTGTGCGTATAATACATATTGTAGTTGCATATGAACAGTCTTAAAGACAAATGAGCTTTGTATATAATAATTTGTGGTGGGGTTTTAATTGATCCCAACACCCACCAGTATTATAAGCACTCTTTTTCACTGCCTGTTCCTAAACTAGACCTCCTATCCACCTACACATACAAACACCCACACACAAGCCGTCTACACACACACACACACACAAACTTTTCTTCAATCAGCCCTCAGTGCTCCCATCCACTCCCAGGCCTCTCCTCAACATTAGGATTATTATTAGGATTATTATTATTATTATTATTTTGGAAAAGCAGCGCTGAGAGCGCAGTGTGTCGGGGCCCCGTAAACAAATCTATTATTGGTGATGAATTGCATAATAACACCAGCATAATGCATTTTCTCGCGCTGCAGCGTTTTGAGGTGCTGAACTGGAAAAAGTCCTCCGTCTGTAAAATTTGAATAAACACGAGCAGAAGACAGGAGAATATCATCGGCTCCAGTAGGGTTTGTTGTGGCAGAAAAGACGAGATGGTCCCACGTGTTAATGAAATACTTCCACTGATTCATCAGTCTTTCTTTCCAGCCAATTCTGTAATGTCTCCGACTGAAACGTACTCACTCAGAGCTCTGGACTAGAACGTAGCACCAATGGCGCCGTGGGTTCAGAGTAATCAAGAACCACGGATTAGAACACACAAAAAGCTTAAAGTGGTGTGACTGAAAGCCATGAGCTCAAATACAGACTAGGGCATTAAATACAATCAGCCATCAATCATCTCTGTATTGTCCCACTATTTCTCACCAATAGATGATTTGTATGTTTTCTGCACTAGCTCAGTGGTTGAGATTTTATGGACCACAACCCAGGCTTGGCACTTCAAGGACACCATACTTCTCATTTGATAGCAAGTCTTCTTTCTACGGATCCCCCTTCTCTCTGAAAGTGTATATACCTAGACTCTATATAACAATCCGGCATCTTCAAGTCATATTATACTATACAGTATACACCTGTACACCTGCTCGTTCATCTGTCAATCATGTTGCACCAGCACAATACATAAAATCATGCAGGAGCTTCAGAGCGTTTAATGTTCACGTCCAACATCAGAATGGGTAAAAAATGTGATCTCTGCCACTTCTGTCATGATGATGTATCCAGCATGCATCCGTTATGTGCTCAGAAAACGCCTTGTCGATGAGAGAGGTCAGAGGTAACTCCAAAAAAAACACTCTTTAGAACCGTGGTGAGCAGAAAAGCATCTCAGAATGCACAACATGGCAATCCTTGAGGTAGATGAGATTAGGGATGTCACAATACCAAAAATCTAGTAGTCTGTACCGATACCACCAAAAGTACACGATACTCGATACCAAAGTCGATACCACCATGATGTGGTTTTTAAAAAAATACAAATAAAAAAAAATGTAAAAAATAAAATTAAAACATCCTCCTCTGGCTAATACTGGCAAAAAGAGAGAGGGGTATTTTAGTTATAGAACACTGTCTGACAATGAATAATAAAACAGTGCTAAGTGCTAATAACAAGTGCTAAGGTGCACTCCTAAATGCACGCACACACACAATCATACACACACACACATACACACACACACACACACACACACACACACAATCACACACACACACACACACCTTAAACTCTGAATGCAAGCATTAGTTTAAATTCACTGATATGGTGGCAGGCCAAAAAGATTTATTAAAAGCATGAACATTTGAATAATTATTAGTGACATTAGGCTACATTTAGCTGACAGGACACGGGCTGAATGGCGATGCATGGTGGTCCATTAGGAGGTAGTTTATAACACTGCAATGCGTTAGCATCGTTAACAAATAACTGGCTAATATTACATGGAGCAAAACGTTAGCTGGTTTCACGGCTACAATGCCAGCTGCACTGAAATGAACGATAGCATCGGTTGCACATCGGAAACCGATACTAGCTTTCCTCTCTTTTCCTCTCAACGAGTCGGGGCGGATCTAAACTTGGCGCCATTTTCTGTAGTTTTTCCCGTGTGCTTGTAGGCATTCTTCCTCTTCTCCACTTGTGGACCGACTAAAACACTTACGTGTATTTGCTGCCCCATCAGTTCTGGAAGAATTACAACCTTGGTAACTTCATTGCCAATGGTACCCACGCTACTGCAGAAAAACAAGTACCGTCACATTTTAAGAATGTTGGTACCGACTTGGTACTGAAGTATCGGTTCTCGCGACATCCCTAGATGTACCAGTACCACAGTACCACATCAGGTTCCACTTCTGTCAGCCAAGAACCGGAATCTGAGACTACAGTGGGCACAGGCTCTCAGAAATCAGACAATTGAAGAATGATGAATGAATGAATGAATAAATAAATAAATAAATAAATAAATAAATAAAATTGCCTGGTCTTTTTCCCATCTTGAATTGAGTTTTCTGTCAGTCATATTCTTAGATCTCTCTACATTAACATAACATAAATATATTTTATCAAAACGACACGTAAATACTTTCTAACCTTGCTTTGGCGTCTGACTGCAAAGGTCATATCGTGTAACAAGCCAGTTTAACAAACACCGCAGTAAATGCAGTCAGTCTGCCTAAAGATATCTTGCTAGCTAAGTGTGATTTTCTCACATTTTGATGCTTTAAGTATGTGTTATAGTGAAACAGACATAAATGGAAGTGAAAATATGTGATGCACCGCCGCCGTCTTAAGTGTCTCACTGGTGTTTTGATGATAATGATGGAGAGCGCTGTGTAACACATCGGCCCAAAATGCCAAATAGTACACTATAAGTATTTGTATTACACTTTTTCCATGATTCTTTAAAAAATCATGCGAAGTAAAGAATGTTGTAAATGACATGAATTTATTCAACTCTGAGCCAAATAAGTTTGGGAGTTATGTGTTTCAATATGCTTAGACAAAAACAATTAGTACGTGACACCTTCAACATTTCAGTGTTTTTTTTTTTGTTGTTGTTGTTGTTTTTAACTAAAAGCACATACCTTAATTTTGAAATAATGAAACAAATAAGACACAATGGAAGTTCCGCCGATGTTCTTCACTATCACAAGTACCAAACAAACATGGCCAAAACGTGTTTGTTAAGACATTAACAATGAACATTACATTTATTTCAAAATGATATTAATAAACGTGGACTTTTTCTTATATAGTTGACTCTAAGAATCTTTTCAGCAGGTCCATCTCTTTCTTCCTTGTATGAATTCTAGTTTTCGCTTTTTGGTATGAACGCATTTGTGAAAAATCAACTTTGTACGCCTTAAATAAAGTTAATTATGCCACTGTTTTCAGTCATTACACACAATAATTAGGCACATACAAATAAATTAGAGCAAGTCAACAGGGATGCAAACTTTTGAGCTTGCTAAAAAGGATAACTGCTGACGTAGACTCCATTGCTGTCATATTTAGGTCAGGTTGTAACAGGTTTTGTTTTTTTTTCTTAACAGAAGAATGAACATGAAATCCTGTTTTGTATTTGACAAAAATATTTCACCCAAAAAACAAGTGAGGGGTAAACAAATCACTAGCCAGCTTTTAATTTGTAGCTGTTCCTATTTAAAGCAATTTTTAATTTGAAATGCAACATTTAAATACAATGTTTTCTGGCCCATTCATAGAATTATCAGTGGCTTGATATGCATCACTACTCATTTCTGAAACCCTGTGGCACGACACACATCGATCGAGGGCATGATCTAAATGTCAGTAAAACTATTTTTTACTAGACGGATTAATTTGTTTCCACAAATGATAGACATTCTTAATAATTACAAACACTTAATAATTACGGATGTGTTAATGAAGTGCATACAGTATAGCACACAGCTGCACTGCAGTTAAGTAACTTACAACATGTCAAGCAAAAATGCAGATGCTAGCATGACTAAAATACTTAATAATAATAATAATAATAATAAACTTTATTTTTATATAGCGCCTTTAAAGTAGCTTCTCAAAGCACTTTACACAATAATATCAAGAAAATATCAAGAAAATACTAAAAACACAGATAAAACACAAAACATACAAAAACAAAGAACAGACTCGAATACAAAATGGTTAAAGCCATTAACAAAAAGCTAACCTAAAAAAAATTGTTTTTAGGTTAGGATTTAAAAATGCTCTAGGAGCATAGGACGAGAAAGCCCTGTCCCCTACAGATCACAACCAGTGTCTGTGAGACAGCCAGTACACCAGCTTGAGAGGAGCGCAAATGACGCTTGGGAGTATATAAAGTTAAAAGCACAGACAGATACTGAGGGGCCTTGTATGTGTATATCTCCCATATAAGATATTGAGTGGCCTTGTATGTGTATATATGTGTATATATGTGTATATCTCCCATATAAGATATTGAGTGGCCTTGTATGTGTATATATGTGTATATATGTGTATATCTCTCATATAAGATACTGAGTGCCATATATGTGTATATCTCCCATATAAGATACTGAGGGGCCTTGTATGTGTATATATGTGTATATATGTATATATCACCCATATAAGATACTGAGTGCCTTATATGTGCATATATATGTATATATGTATATATGTGTATATCTCCCATATAAGATACTGAGTGCCATATATGTGTATATCTCCCATATAAGATACTGAGTGCCTTATATGTGCATATATGTGTATATATGTGTATATCACCCATATAAGATACTGAGTGCCTTATATGTGATCATAAGGATTTTAAAATCAACGTGAAACCTGACCGGGAGCCAGTGAAGGACTTCAGTATTGGAGTGATGTGTTCATTTCTCCTGACACCAGTCAGGATCCTAGCAGCAGAATTTTGCACACATTGCAATTTACTTAGACTTAAGAACATCACAGCGCATAGCTAAGAATAAATCATAGCCAAAGTCCTGCTGCTTATTGTTTTGGAGTTTGTTGATGCACACTTGTGGCATGCTACTTCAGAGACATTATTTGGAGATAAATAATAAAGCCAATGCTTTCAAGGACAATTAAAGAACTCGCTCATTTTCCTTAATGTATATTATTTCCCTTAACTAGCTGGTTAATAGTTTTAAGTAAATTATGCTAGCAATCAATATTTAGCCCAGTTAAGTAAAATTAGTATAGTATTATTTATTTATTTATTTATTTTCATTAATATTTGTTCTGACACCCCATGTGCATATGAAGGGGGTGAACAAATGATAAATTCATTAGCAGTCCAGTCCCATGTTTTGGTTGCCCAGTAACTGATCGATTAAAATGTGGTCGCTATATGGCCAGCTAATTAGATATTCACATGCATTAATACAGAATAAGCAAAACAAAAGAGTATATGAATTCCAGGGAGAGAACGACTGTGTATCCATAATCCTTACACTAGCCATAATCCGTACACTCGCCTGATTATGTTTTGATGTAACACATCAACCTCAACAAAAAAGTCAACTGGTCCCTGTTTTTTGGCTATAAGCTGCAGTGTTCTCTCCTCGTCTCACAAGGAAAAATATTATTCATGTCTGGTTAGCATCTTTATTTTCTCCTGACGTTTAACTGCAAGGTGACGCATCACTCATTGTGTCGCGAGTAATAATATTATTCGAATCTGGTTAGCGTCTTTATTTTATCTTGATATGTTTAACACATTGTGCTAGCAAAAATAATGAAAAGATAGCCTGAAAAAAAATGTGTTCGGAATAAAGTTATAGCATCAAGTTATAGTGCTATAGTTATAGCATCAAGGTGTGTCACAGCACCATGAAATGAAAACTTTTGTTTCACAAAACTCAATAGGAAGTAGGGTTTATTTACTTTCTCTGGTTGACGAACCACCCTTGTCCATTAGGCAACTACAAGATTTTTTTTTTAATGCAACAGAAAAGCATTTGCCTTAATGTTGGGAGATCGCAAGTTCAAATTCTGATGATGTCACAGTCATCCATGGCCTGGGATCTAGACAGCAAAATGGGTGGGAGGAATGGCATACTCTCTCTCCCATGTGACTTTGAGTGACACTAGCCAGTCATGGGCATCTGCGAGCTCATGGATGAAAAGGACGGCAGATAGCGCTTTTGCTTTTACTGAATGAAGAGCAACTGGTGAGGTTGGCTAGCTTCACATATTCTGAGGAAGCACTAGTTAGCCTTCGATCTCTCTGGTTGGTAGCTGTTGTTTGATAGAGGCAAGCTGGCTAGTGGCTGGGAGAAAATGGTGGGAAAAAAACTAATAGCCAAGACACTAAATCTTCTCGTGCACCAAGGCTAGTGAGTTGTCCACTCAATCACAGATTCAGTCTCTCAGTTAGAATATATACGTAGCTAATGATACAATCCCAATTTTACCATATATACTCGGGGTACAGGGTGGGGGACACCTTGGACAGGGTGCCAACCCATCACAGGGCACAATCACACACTACGGACAATTTGGAAATGCCAATCAGTCTACAACGCATGTCTTTGGACTAGGGAGGAAACTGGAGTACCCCTGAAGCACAGGGAAAACATGCAAACTCCACACACACAGGACAGAGGCGGGATTTGAATCCCCAACCATGGAGGTGCGAGGCAAACGTGCTAACCACTAAGTAAATGTAAATGGTGCTTCCACTGTAAACATGCAATCCTAAATATCGTCTGTCCACACACACCCACGTTCGCACGCATGGTTACATATATCACACCGTGACACATGTTGAGTCACGGCTTGAAACACACTCACACAGGGTGACTGGCAGGACACCCACGCAGCCTGGCAGGGGAGCGGAGTGTTAAATGTGGGAAGTCCTGACAACGGAAGACCTGCAGTGGACGAAAAGGAACCTCCAGGATGGAGCCAAGGCGAGCGAAAGCAACATCGTCGTCATCCTTTTGCAACAGGGAGAAAGCAGCATGGCCGCTTTCTCCCAGCGGCTGGTGAGCAGGGACAACACGGCTCGAGCCATCTGCTGTGGATCCCGTTAATATTTCTAATGATGTCGCCATATGCATGACATAACAGCTTATAAGCATTAGCAGAAGAGTCGTGCTAAGAGTTGTGACACGCGAGGATGTAAATCTGTGCCGTATCACGGTTGACACTTTAGTGTGGCACCACATATTATAACGTTATGCGCCATGGACTACAATGACATGCTTATGAGAGTAAACGGCAGGCTTTATGGCAAGTAATTCGGATTACGTGTAAAACACAAGGTCGCTCATCATTCTAGCTTTCAGGTGCAGTTTAGGAGTTGTAGCTTTTACCTGTGCAGCATTGCAGATCAGAACGCTCAGACAGACCTAAATAAATGTCACCAACAAGAGAGTACCTTTAAATCAATCGCAGGGAATTTTTTTTTTTTTTTTTCTTTTTTTTCCAGCTCTGCTCTGAATAAAGTCCTGCTGCATACATCCTTATTCTCTTTCCCAACCACACACACACACTGAGGGTGGAGCAGATGATGTTTAGCTGTGGTAATTTGAATATATTTTTGGGTCAATCGTGCGCTCGAGAGAGACACTTCCACGCCTTCCATGTGCAGAACAATTTAAATTTTTCATACTCCATTTAAATATATGGGCCACCCTGTTGGCAATCTCACAATGCCAAAAGCTCCTCTGATTTATGAGAGCGAAACAAAAGCCTGGCATCCAGCGCTCATATCTGCTCTTACCTCCCCTGCCTGGTGTTATCTTTAAACCATTTCACCTTAAGAAAGAATCAATAAAAACAATTATGAGAGCCAGAGGAGCCCACCGATTGCACACGGCTCACTCGGCCTGTGTCTCTGCTATTTTCATTCTTCCTCTTCTCTCTATTTTTTGCCTTCTTTCTCTCCCTCTCTCTCCCTCATCCTCTCTTTCTCCTTGGCGACTTACAGGGTATAGCATAATATTTAATTACGCTTTATAATTTATGCTGGTTATCAAAATTGTGAGAGCATCATTTTATGTACATTGTGCAAATTGCTTTTTTTTCCTCTCCTTTTTTTTGCTGGGGTTGGGATGTGTTTAGAGTGGGGGGGTGGGGAGTGTGATTTTTTCTCTTTTTTTTCTTCTTTTTTTTTTGCAGGCATAGACAAAGATATTGAAGTCGGGTGCAAATGTGAAATGAATAAACAGGTTGGATCTCTTCTTCAAGGGCCTAAATGAGATCTGTAGGAAATAATTTAAACCAGCGATAGGACCATTCATCATGAGGAGAAAAAGAAAGAGAGAGCAAGAGAGTGGTGCCCCTGGCCCTGGCGGCTGCAGCCAGCATTCTGCCACCATGAAAGAGCCATTACACACACACACACATAGAGAGAGAGAGAGAGAGAGAGAGAGAGAGAGAGAGACCTGTCTGTGTGTATGCATCTCTGAATGAAGGTAAACCACACTTTTTTAAAGGAAATTATAAGAAAAAGAAACCCAGGGTGATTCAAATTCACAGTTTGGCATCATTATGCAAATTTTAAGGCTGGGAAAATAACTAGACATTGACCCACATCTACATAAAAAGTTAAAAGCAAAAGATTTCACCCTAACATACAACCTTAACACACATCAACCAACACAGAGGTAACGAAATGCAACCTTGTTCAAAGCACACATATGCCTCAATATGCTTCTCAAACTGCCACGTGTGTGTGTGTGTCTGTGTGTGTGTGTGTGTGTGCGTGCGTGTGCGTGTGTGTTTGTATGTGCGTGTATGAATGGTGCACCTGTGTCCATGTTTCATAGCAACCACAGCTGTTTCTGTCCAGACCAGGTGTGTCGGATTCAGGAGGCTCTATCATTAGCAATGCTAATGATGCGCATCTCCATACCTCACTATATAATTAGGGATAAAGTTGACGTGCAGTAGGCAGCAGCCTTTTGCACTTTACTATGGTGCCCGTGTAACGTCGCTATCACAAGGAAACAGCCATGTATTTCCCAACATTACTTTTCTTGAGAGGTAAAAGGAAAATGCTTCCTGTTTTTCATAATCTAGTCACCTCACTGCAAAACTTTTTTTTTTTTTTCAGTTTGATTTGTAGGTGTAGGAAGATAGGTGTGTCAGCTTTCAGTGAAAGTTTAAAAAAAAACAGCTAAAAGAGTTTTCCTCTCACAACAATGCTTGGAATGGAAGAGGAATGCTTTCTTTCAGTACATAAAGTCATCAGTGGTACAGTACAGTACAATACAGTTACTAATCCAAATGCTAAACGACAGGGTGTCCCAAAAAGTCTCCATACATAGGGGAAATTAACCCATGACTAGCGCATCACGCAGGACACCAAACTTATCAACAAATTCAAAAAAGCCTGAAAGTGTTGCAGTGACTGACGTGGTGCTGGTAGACATAGTCCCCTATGTATGGAGACTTTTGGGACACCCTGTATACACACCCTAGTCAAGCGTCCATTTCCCATCGTGTAACAGTACCTGTGATATGAGTCATATGAGTTATCTGACAGTTGTGCAGTGGTGATATAATTTCCACCAACTACTGCAACAACAATAAATGATGTTGTACTTTTTACTCTGTATTTGGTTTTATGTGAAGAGACATAAAACGAATATTTCCAGGCTTTCTATTTGACTTAATATGAATGTTATCACACATTACCTTATTACTGTAGATCACTGTTCTGTATGGTCCTGTAGAGGAACAGTCCCAGCTAGATAGCCTACATCCAATGTATGAATAAATTGGATGTAGCCTATCTAGCTGGGATTGTGCATCCGGAGTGGATCCGAAGCTTATATTACGCTGGGTGTAAGGCAGGAATACTCTCTGGGTGGTATGCCAGTCCATCATAGGGAATTATTTACACATTCATTCAAACCTAGTGGCAGTTTGTTTTGGTTTTTTTGTGGGAGGTGGGAGGAAACCGGAGGAAGCTGACAGAAACTGGCATTCAGGGTCAAACTCTGGACTTTGCAACTGTGAGGCACCAACCACCACCTGCGGCACCAACATGGTGCCATTATAAAAGCAGCTCATAACAATATGACAGTAGCACTGTGTGAATTTTGTTCTATATTACAGCAATGTGTTTGTGTGTGTGTGTGTGTGTGTGTGTGTGTCACTCTGACTCTAGGGCAGCCTGTTGTCTGGGGTTTTTAAATGTCAATGACCTGAGGGCCCGGCTCTCGCACTGACATTCCAAACACACACATACACCCACGTGCACACACACATGTACACACACACACACACACATCAGTCAGACGTTCTGATACTGCTCACTGCCTGATAACGCTCCTTCATTCATCACACTAATGAATCGCACTAAATTCATCATCTATCTCGATGCACTTTTAGCACAGGATGTACAGCTTTCCTCTTTCAGGATAGACTGCTTCTTTGTGCATCTGGCTTTTGCACCAGTCTACTACAGTTGCAATCAAAATTATTCAACCCCCATTTCAAATCAGGTTTATTGTGAAAATGTACAGACTTTCAGCTGTTTGCAATGAACAAATCAAACAAAAGCAAGTGAAATAGTTCAACACAACGAATGTTTCAAGTGGTTTCCACAAATTCAACTGAAAATGCAACTTATAATGATTTCTCCAGTTTCAAAATTATTCAACCCCCTGAATAGAATCCCTCACAACATCACAAATATGTAAAACAGGAGTTGTCTCAAGCACACCTGATGTGACTAATCAAGCGCTTCATTAGTTGCAGCAGGTGTGCTTGAGCAGGAACACATAAAATACCTGAACTGGCTAGGGGCAGAAAATTTATTAAATACCTGGACGGGGCAGAAAAAGGAAGCTATCAATGGCTGCAACCAGATTTCTGAGAAGACAGGTGTGAAAAACCCTCGAGTGACTGCAAAAGACCTGCAGCAAGACTTGGTGGCAACAGGCACTGAGGTTTCAGTGAGCACAGTAAGGCGTGCACTAAATGCAGAAGGTTTCCATGCCCGAACTCCAAGACGTGCACCACTACTGACGCAAAATCATATAAATAAGCCACAGAAGTTTTGGGATTTTGTTTTGTGGAGGATGAAACAAAACTGGAACTTTTCGGCACGATGGATCAGCGGTATGTCTGGAGGAAGGAGAATGAAGAAAGAACACTCTGTCCACAGTCAAGCACGGTGGTGGCTCGGTGATGCTCTGGGGCTGCTTTGCATCCTCTGGCACTGGAAACCTGCAGCGTGTGGAAGGCAAGATGGATTCATTGAAGTATTAGGAAATCGTAGGAGAAAACGTCATGCCGTCTGTGAGGAAGCTGAAGCTTGGGCATCATTGAACCTTCCAACAGGACAATTATCACAAGCATACCTCAAATTCCACCAAGGCTTAGTTGCAGAAGAAATCCTGGAAGATTCTACAGGGCCATCACAGTCACCTGACTTGAACCCCATCGAAAATCTCTGGTAGGATTTGAAGAAGGCGGTTGCAGCACGCAAACCCACCTCGTTTGCAGCAGGTCATAACAGCAAAAGGGTGCGCAAAAGTACTAAAGATGCTTGCCATGAAGGGGTTGAATAATTTTGACACTGAAGAAATCATTATAAGTTCCATTTTCAGTTGAATTTGAGGAAACCACTTGAAGCATTCGTTGTGTTGAACTATTTCACTTGATTTATTTGATTTGTTCATTGCAAACAACTGAAAGTCTTTAAATTTGACAATAAACCTGATTTGCAATGGGGGTTGAATAATTTGGATTGCAACTGTAGATGTCACATGTGTGTCTATGTTGTACAATTGGACAGGTTTCTTCTACATTGACTGATAACCATCACTTCCTGTATGCTACACTTTCTGACATGCCACTGGTGGTTTTAGTGGGCGGGGATAACATAAATATGTAATCAAAATGTACGTGTTTGGATATGTGTGTGTAAGAAAACTGCAAGCCACCTTCCCTAACAGTACTGTGTCCGGTGTATGGACTTCTCTTTTGTGTGCGAAGAAGAGCAGAAACAGTGACAGCAAGAGCAGAAGAAATAGCATCGGGGCAATAAAGCGGCATAGTGATGAAGTCTGGCAAATGAGAATACGACGTAAAACAGCATGAGCACACAGCTAGCAATGACTTCTTAACGAGGCTAACTAGGCCCAGTTTACCTTTATTTCTAATCCTTTTCACTCACAAAGAGACAGAGAGAGATTTCGAGAATGAAAAAGAGACACACATCCTTTTCACTTCAGGTGGAAATTCAAGGGTTAAGTGTGAACACGGGACATCATGAGGTGAGATGATGTGAATAGAAGCCAGTACATTACAGGGAAAGAGGATGATGTACATGTCCTACAGCTTTTGAAGCAAGTGATTAAAAACAATAAAGCAACAACAAGAGGAAAGTGCAAAGCATACACTGAAGAAACTGAAGCTGTTTAAAAAGAAAAGAGATTATGGGCAATCTTGAAATAAACAAAATTCGTTGTTTTTGTTTGTTTGTTTGCTTAAATGGCACGCTTCAGGATGTGGCCAATTATGAGTGAACCAACTTATACCACTGCACCACAGAATTCTCATATCTTCCTGGTCAGTACATATTGATTAATTCCCTCTAACATCAACTCTGATAATAATTCCAGCTGCAAGGAAAAAGCATAGATTTGTATTAAATCAGATGTTCTAAAAAGTTATCGTTTCTAGAGTATCAACTCATTCACAGGGACTTATATGGCAGATGCTCCACATAATCTACTGTAGGTCTAATCATAAATGGATTACAAAATGCATTATTTAACAAAGAAAAAAATATTATTTTGATATGCCGAAGCTTTATGAAAGGACACATTCATTTAAGATTCATGGAAGGAGTCTCCAGTGTCACTAAGCTTTTCCGTCATGGGAGATTCGTTAAAACAAAGGAAATAGGAGTTTCTCTTCACCATGATAAGCTATATATTTCTGTGAGTCTTATTAATATCAAGAGAGAAAGAAAAAAAAGAAGCTGATAAGGGAATGGCTTAATAGGAAATGGATGCTACGACATCAGGTTGTATCAACAGGTATGTAATAACAGGAAATGTTTCACATTGTGCCTTCCGCGGCTGTTCCACAACTTTAAAAGTAACCTTAAACAGATAAAAAAAATAATAAAATGTATTTCTTTAATACACAAATGTCACTAGAGTTGGCAAATTGCTGTGGTATAAAAGGGATAAAACACTGCAAGACATGTCAAGCTGCAACACACCACCTCTTCATTGATTATTCTCCCATAACAGCATGTTATTTTCTTTACTCAACTCACATGCGGTGTAATGGGACCTGCTGCGAAATCCACAGAAATGTATGTATTTTGGGAAAGAAATGTATACATTTGAATGGCATAAATGCCAAGCTGGTAAATGTATGCTGATGATGCCCTGGGTATAAAGTGTGAAAACACTAAGAAAGAACAGAAGAAAGAGAAAAGGAGGAAAGAAGAGTAAAAGAAAAAGACATCATCAGAAAACTGACAGTAGAACAAAAAGACAAATTGACTGACAAGTCAAGACAGATGGGAAAATGACAGGAAGATTGACACAAAAATAAAGGAGCAATGTGGTGAGTCGGAGAGCAGAAGACTGTAGACGGGGTCACAGAAACAGAGACAGAGAAGGAACGGTTTGTGTCAGTCTCTGGCCTGAGAGAGCTCAACAGCCTTCCAGAGTGCCCGAGGGGCTTCTGGGCCTTTTCTCCCTCTCTCTATCCCTCTCTCTTGCTTTCTATCTGTCTCCCTTCGCCAGACTGAGGCCCAAATTCCACATGTCAATGAGAGACAGAGACAGAGAGGGGGAGGAAGAGCGAGAAGCTCAGCATTCCTTCATCCGCCCAGTGGCGGTCTGCCGCTGCAACAAAGGAGCCATTGAGGGGGGCCCTGCTTTAAAAGTTGAAGTGTATGTCTAATTTTGGTCAAAGTTCATTAGACAGCACAAAAGCAGCAGCTCGCTCCGAACATGAGGACAGTGACAGAGGCAAGTGCTCCACGCCAGGCCTGATAAGAAAGACGGCGGGGCTAAACACTCACTCCTTAAGAAGGCAAAAAAAGCAGGCAGAGAAAGCAGAAGAGGATGTAGAGAGGAGAGAGTGGGGAGAAAAAGACGACAAGAGGGTCCAAGTTCTCATATTGAAATGCACCACAGCTTTAACGTCGCCATGTCAATGTTTATTAATGTGACCGGATAACCTTGCAGACAGCAATATTTGAATTTAATATCAAGCAGCAAAGGAGCTAATATCTGGGAAAAACAGTGAATTAAGATAATTTGACTTGCATTTATTTATTTGTTTTTTATATATATATATATATATATATATATATACATATAAGACATTTAATCTTATAGATATTGCTGAGTTTAAATTCAAAGCAGAACGAGTTGCATGTCGATGCACTGATTTCACAATGTGTAATATTATTAATGAAAAAAATAAAGTGTTTCTGTATTGAATGCATTTTTAAAGGCATTTGTACAGTGCTCCAGAGGAGAGGCTGCCAGTAGAGATGGCCTGTAATTGCTGAAGCCAGTCCTAGTGTTGTAAATGGATATTGGAGATTAGATCTCCCAACTGGAGAGGCATGTCATTTTCCTATTTTTCCTCCTATTGATTTTGCTTGCTTTTATTCTGTTATGGCCGATGCAGTTAACCCGTTCGGTCCTGGCCGAAGCAGCAGCTTCAAATCAGACTACTTGTCATGTCCTTTATAAACCAATTAAGCAACTCTGTGCTAACACTTACTGAACAACTGGGTGACACCAACAAATGATTTTCTTCCCTGTTAAAAAACATCTTACTGGGTCAAATGCTCAGATCAGGTGTGTTACAAAGTGACAATCAGGAAGCGTGTATAGTGTATAGTGTGTTAACTGTTGTAACTGTATTAGTAGATAGCGTTGCACCACCATTATGTCTCACATAAACACATAAACACAATTTCCGATACCCTTTCTTCCCTGCTGCGTATGTGCTCTGACATAGAAGCCATCTCCTAATCAATAGTGAAGGCTTCCAATTAGCCAAGGCCTGGAAGCCTCACATGGCTCCCCAACACCACCACTATTCGACTCTTCTCTTCTCGCATTAGCCTGCCTTGTGTACATTTAAATATATTACACATAAACAGACATGTTTAAAATACAAAGAATAATGATTTAATGCTGCCTTACACATACGCACACACTCATACACACTCCCAAAGCTGTGTTTCCTTTCTGTTCTTGTTGTAGTGCCACAGGCTATGTTTGGGTGTCTCGCCTGCTGAATGATTTCCTCTTGCTGTAGGGAATGTTAGTATGGTGATAGCACTGAATGTACAGCCCTAGTTTGACTGCAGGGTGTGTGATGGTGTGTGTATACACAGAGTAGTGAATAAGTCTTGTATACATGGTAATGTCAGGCTCCAAACACCTTAAAAGACTAGGGCCTCAGTGCTGTGTTTAGATCTCTTTCCGTTTTACCAACATACACACGCAATCAAGTGGCACCTGCAAAGGTTATTAAAACCACACGCAGAACTCTTCCTAAGTTCACTCAAGGCATTCAATATCTGCCTTGAAAGAAATGAATAACCACTGTACAGTAGGGCAGATCTGAAGATTGGGGGATTGATCCTGAAGCCATTGTGTGAGGGATTGCCGACTCCTCTGACCACCACTGAAAAGAATAACAGCATTGCTGCTGTAAGGTGAACCTCTCACATCCGAGCTTATCTCGCACCACCCGCCCTTTCTCCATCCTCTGCGTTATTTTTACGTTCCCTTGGTGCCCGGAGATAACGCGTCGTCAATATTTAATGGACATGCTCCAACGAGAGCGTGGTGGCGACAGCGAGTGAATGATATTTTGCTGTCAGCAGCCTATCTGATCAGCAGCTAGCCACAGGGACGTGAGCTGAACGGACTCGGCTAATTCTTTTAGAGGCGGAGGAGGACTGGGGGGCACCACAGAAGCCTTGTCTCCAATGCAGGGGCCCCTTAAGCGCCTCGCCAATCAGTCCTACTCCATAGACTTAAACTAGCATTGGGCTAATGAAAACAAATGGCTTATCAAGCTCCAGACAAACCAATTTCAGACATTCATCATGGTCCTTGTAGGTCTCCGCAATCCCATCAAGTCTGTCGCTCTTGCCGCTCACGCCCATGTCTCTACTCCCACGCGGTGGCCTTCCACTTCTCTGTTTAAGCCTCATAAAGACTCACTCATCTGATAGACAGGCCTCTACGCTGATGACACCAACACCCAATGCAATACAGAGCGTGCAAGATGCAATTTAACAGCAATTTGGTGACAAAGTTTGCCCAAACATGGCGGATATGTTACTTTGCAGGTTGACAGAATGGTAAATGTTGCAGCCTGTGGATCAGCTAAGAGATTGCATTAAGCGAAGTCTCTGCTGAGGCGTTTAGTGGTTTACCGTGCGCCAAGGACTTTAACTTCTGTGCTGCGGTGATGGAGAACAACAGTGTAGTTTACTGTACCTGGCAAAGCTGGAAGAGCTTATAAGCAAATAAGAAAGTGGCTGATGTGGAGTGTGAAGTGAGTGACAGACAGGTGACAGACTAAATTGGAGAATTGAGAAGGAATTATGAACTACTGCCAGATTCTCAAAAGAGACAGAGAGGAATGGAAGAAAGGGGTGAAAATATCCAATATAACCAATAATGTTCAGTCAAGAATGTCAATACGCCATAATATCATGACCAACATACACACACAGGTAAGCCATGCGACTCTCTCGATTTGCTCAACCACCCACACACAAAGAAGCGCGTTGTACACATTGCTAATGTTAAAACTGCAGTGAAGCTCCAGCTCTTTGGAGGTCAGCTAGATGAAGACCTCCACTCTAATTCTGGAGCCCAAGAGAGAGGAAGCAAGTGGTAAGGGTGCTCTCATCAATCATCATTAAGCTGGACTGGCTGCCAGTTCTGCCTGTGGATCTCATGAACCTTCCATACAGTAATCTTTCATAGATCTCTGCCTCGTAAAACCACTCCTGCTACCCATACTCTCTACTTACACAGAAGTAAGCAAAACCCTGAAAACCAGCTCTGACAAAACCAACCAGAGACGGCTTGCATCAGAACTGGGAAAGCAGCTGTCAAATATAAAGTACACTTGCAACGTGATATGTATAACAGAATGCATTTAATGCTTCAAAACGAGTCCAAAAGTCTATGAATCCATGAGCCGTCTGCCAAGAATTGTATTAATTTTATCAGTTATGAAAAATGAATGCACTTTGTCAGATTATATTTATCAAAACAAGATTACATCATTCCTCACCAAGTTAAAAAAATAAAAGTTTATTGTTCATATTATTTACTGAAAGTAATTCAAGTTTTGGTGGGTTCACATTTGTCTCAATGATCAATATCATGTGTTAGTCATTAACAGTCATTATGGGTTCATTTAAATATAATTTATGGAGTCATAACACCAAAATTCTACAGTTGAAGATTGGAAAAAATACAAACATCATCTGCTCTTTTTCCAATCCAGTTTGGGTGAGCGTCTGCCTACTGTAGCCTAAGATTCTTGTTCTTGGCTGAGTCAGGTGGAACCTGATGTGGTCTTCTCCTGTTACAGCCCATCTGACTCAAGGTTCCATGTGT
Source organism: Ictalurus furcatus (assembly GCF_023375685.1). Lineage (NCBI taxonomy): Eukaryota > Metazoa > Chordata > Actinopteri > Siluriformes > Ictaluridae > Ictalurus > Ictalurus furcatus. Next base: position 11,711,451 of record NC_071281.1, read on the forward strand.
TGTGTGTTCTGAGATGCTTTTCTGCTCACCACAGTTGTAAAGAGTATCACTGAGTATTATTGGAGTTACCGTAGCCTGCCCGTCAGCTCGAACCAGTCTGGTCATTCTCCTCTGACCACTCACATATACAAGGCATTTCCACCTGTAGAATGACCACTTACGGGATGTTTTTTTTTCTTTTTCTTTTTCACACCACCACTGTGTAAATGCTAGAGACTGTTGTGCATGAAAATCTCAAGAGGTCAGCAGTTTCTGAAATACTCAAACCAAGCTCTCTGGCCACCAACAACCATGCCAAAGTCACTGAGACCACATTTTTAGATTTAGATAGACTTAAATTTCCTATATAGCAGCTAAAATGTGATGCCACAGTTTTTAAATAATGTATTATTTTAGAAGTTGAACTGAATTAAACTTTGAATTACATTCTAATAAATGATTAAATAAAATCACCTCCTGGATCATTCGGCATTGGTGGCCTATAACTGGGTTGGAGCAGCCGTTTGTGAGGAGAGTCATAGAGAGCAGGGTGTGTGTGTGTGTGTGTGTGTGTGCTCCTGTGTGACCTGTGAGCTGGTAGTGGGTTTGGGATTCGTGTTCTTTAATAGGTTTCCCCCACTCCTCCCCTCCTCCCGCCTGGCCTGAGTGTTAAGAGGAAACAATGGCTAATTACAGAATAAGGTTAGTGAGAATGGGACAAGTGGGACGCCCCCCTTCCCCTGTTCTTAATGAGCTCTGGGTCTGACCTTGTACAGCCGACGCTCCCTGGCACAACCCTGAGCTCCGTACATATCAGTGAAACACACACTCACACGCTGAGAAACCCACTCCGACCGCACATGCATGTGAAATGGGAGATATTAACATTACACATGACATGCATTATTTATTCTACTTGAAACATTTTTATCATATGTATATTCTGGAAAGGTAGGTTTCCATACAGGGCCCTCATATACTGTAGGGGGCCCTGAATCAAAATTCAGCATATGATAGATTGCTGGAGCCTTCAGCTCACTGACTTACTCACTACACAGAATTAGATTTTCAAAACTGGCAGTAATCCATAATCAGCACTGAATATCTTTTCATTTTCGCTGTTGCAGCAACAAGATTTACAGCTGCCACTGTTGCTGCACCTGTAAAATTTACTGTATTGCAGTAAGGATGGTGGTGCTGAGGATGATGATTACTTAAACACTACATATTAAGTGTAACATACTGCTCAATGAGCTGTACGGCACGCTAAGTGATACACGTGATGTAATCATCTATAAACTACTCAAGTGCTTTAAAAGACTTCCTGTTAAAAGCATGAAATGAATGTGGATCAATAAAACACCTTTTTTTGCTTCAAGATACATTCTCCATCCTATAAACATACCACATGATATACACATAATACATACACAGTTTAAAATCAATCCTATACTATAGGAAAAACACAAGTATTCCCATCTGTATATGTAAATTCAGGGTGTCTTAACCATTACAGTAATACACAACAAACTACACCGAGGATTGAGTCACATTTATTTGCAAATAAATGCCACCGAAATATAACATCAAAATTGCAATTTTACACTTATATTAATCAGTTTGTCTCTGTATTAGGCTAGCGATGTGTTCAATTTGCAGCTCGCTCATTTCCCCTGGTCTCTATGTGCCTGGATGTGTATGTGTGGAGGTAAAGTGGGGGGAAATGTGAGCAGAACTGTCGAACAGTTAATAGTAGCACTGCAATAACAATAAAATGTCATCAATCTGCGGTGCCTCCTGCTTCTGTCACACCAAGTTTGTACAGATTAATGACATTAGGCCCGAATAGCAGGCAGACCTCTTAAAGGCGCAGTGTCCCTCACAAACAAACAATGCTAACGGGGAGGGAGGGAGCACTGGATGAAACAAGGGAGGAGGGGAAAAAAAGAGGGAGGGAAGGATGGCACAGCCCTCGCCAGTCGCTGGGCTAGAAGCAGATGGCATGATGGAGGAAGGAGAAAGAAAGAGAGGGAGAGAGAGAGGGAGAGAGAGAGGGAGAGGGAGCGAGGGCTGGCTGGAGCCATCTGATGGACTGATATCAGGGAGGGGTGGCTGGAAGAGAAGAAAACAGCCGACAGATGACTGTTCAATTAAAGAGGGCACTTCAGGGTGGTAAGAGGCGAAAGAAAAGAGAGCGAAGGAGAGGAAAACAGAGATAGGTGAGAGGATTAAAGCGAGACTGAAGAGAAGACACTTGAGGATTGTGCGGAACAGATTACGGGAAACGTGTAGACAAAACACACGGTGCTCGTGTTACCACAATAAAATATACATGCATGCACACACAAGGCTATGCGAAGGTGTTTACGGCAGCAGCATGTTTGTGCTTTCATCCATCTGTGTGCCTGGTGGTGACATATCAGCCGAGCGCCTCAATCAATGACAGACTCTGGGGGTGCGGAGAGCTTTTTAACCCCACGTGAGTCTCCAATCTCGTTTCTAATTCAGTCCCAGCGGCACTAATGCCAGCCACCAGCTCCACCACACAATCTGCTCTGGGACAGAGCAGAGCCCAGAGTTGCCACCGCTGCCTTCTTAGCACTCCGCTAGCTTAGCTTATCCTCATCCACCTGCTCCCGCTCCCTCCACCACTGTAACAGAGCAACAGGATAACTCTTCTCACAACAGTTATTTATGGGTATCAGGGGCTTATGCTATTTGCAATAACCAGGATTGCTTCCAATCACGCTTGCTAAAATATCCCCTCCTTTCCCTATTCAATTTCATTTTTCATTGGACAACTGTAATTGAAATTAAGCAAACCGATTCTGCGGTGCTCGTCTGGCGATGCTAACTCGTGATGGGCGCGTTGTTATGGCGCTAAGTGCCCACAATAGGTCTGCTATTAGAGCAGCCTTGGTTTAAAGGCAGCCTTCCAAATATCGCTGTCTCAGTAGCAATAAGAAAGTAGATCTGCTGGTGTCTTGCTGTTCTGTTTAAGCAAAGTTGCTGTAACAGGTCTCAGAAGTGCACGTAAATAGGCGTGAAAATAGAATCACGAGTTCACGCTCAAGGTGACTAAATTTGACTACCTGTTTTTTCTCCCTCGCTTTCTCTTTCTCTCTCCACACAAGCCGAATTAAGGAACACATCAGAGATAGCATGCTGAGTTTAATGGTACAGATCCGAGTGCATTCTCCCCACTGGTTGGCCTCAACACGGCTATTTCTCCAACAGCACCACCATTAGATTTTTATGATAAGGAATTAGGGCCGTCCTGTTACTGCACAAGGGGTTTATATAGGGCCTCGTAGGACAACATGGATGAGGCGGATTGTGCTCGTGCTACTGCCAATTCACAACACAGAAACAGTCCAAAATATATCAGCACTTCACACACACACACACACACACACACACAGTCACAGATCCTGTGAAAATCAGTGACAGACCTGGCTTGACACCCAGTTATTAGGTATGTACACTATGGCTTAAATTATTTTTATTTTTTTTGAGAATTCAGCATCTGTGCCAGTGATTGGGTGTGAGATCCCACATATCTGTTACTTACTCCTAACCCTTCAACCCGGATTATTAAAGTAACACGTCTTTCCACCAGGAAAAAAGTGAGACAGAAGAGTAAAGATTTAAAGCAGTGATGCCAAATCTGAAGCTAGAAGGAATATGTGATTTAGCGAGTGTGTGGAGTGTGTGTGTATCATGCTGTAGGAAGCGTTAGCTAGGCTAACCGCCGAACGGCAGTAACATGGTCCATGGCTCCTCTCTCCCAGCCATGTCATGCAACACAGGCACTCTGTTTCTCCCCCTCTGCACCCGCATGAATGGAGGGAAAAAAAGGCCCCGGTTGCCTAGGAAACACTTCAGTCCTGATAATTATTACTGTAACTATCTCCGCACACCCCACCTATAATAGAAATGGATCATAAATTATAATCACTGGCTGGCAGAGCTCAGTGGAGGAGGCCACTCGCTGCTGCCACCCTCTGGCAGAGTGGCACGCCTTCTCGTCTAGATCTCTGAGGTTTGTTTCAATCTATAGTTGGAACCTCCCTTGTACTGGAATTCAAATATTTATCTTTTTGATGCTTTTTGCTTGTTTTCCGAGGCCGATCATTATTGGGGAAGGGGGAAAAAAAATGAATTTAATAGTAAATGGAAATACGGTTTCGTTCCAGATTGCATGTGTTTAAATATTTAAGACTTTGAATTCCCATGGTCATATCCTAAGTAATCAAAAAACAATTAAATATTCCTCCAGTTGAGAGTTTTGTTTGTTTATTCTTTAAAATAATTCAGTGACTTTAAGGGGAAAAAGCAAACAAACATAAAAAGTAATTTGGGGCGGTGCAAGAATTGCTAAGTGTGCGTCCTAGTTTCCATGAACTAAGAAGGAAAAGGAACAAATACTGTACATATAGTGAGATGCATAAAAATGCAACAACAAAAAAATCTCATATAAGACCATCATTAAGAACAGAGACTACAATCTAAAGGAAAGATAATTATCAGCATATGGATCGTTTTATGAGCAACCACATTGTCTGCCCAATTCTGAGAGATAGTGAGAGTGCTCTTCTGCTCATAGGGACATTTAAACAGTTCAGTGTTTTAAAATGATTTAGCGGACGGGACTTGGACAGCGCAGCAGCTCTGGCAAGCAGACACTCGATGGTGAGGATGCAGCCACTTTATATGTGGTTACATGAAACCGAAAAAAGTGTCATAAATCAACCAATACAGCTGATTTCAATTCCGCTTCTCTTTTGTGGGGTGGAAAAAGTGGTTTTGCTGCAACGTGAGTGTGCGACAAAAAGGCTGTTGCTGCTGTGCCAGCTACCCAATTACTCACAAAATGCTGGATCTTAAACCAGCTATCACATGTAAACATTTCCTGCAGCCAGTTTTACCAGGACATGTCAAGTTCAGTCTGGGTTCCACCATGCCTACTGCATATTAAACACATATGGAGTTGAGGTCTGGCACACCACTGTTAGGAAGGAAAAGTTCCTCCAAAATGACACTTCTGAAACATAGAGATGATGAACACTTCATTGTGGCTATCAGATTTGAATGGAGAGCAAGAGTGAAAACGTGACATATTCAGCCATGTTGGGTGATTCATGGAGTTTTGTCAGGTTGCAGCAGTCTGGGTGTTCTTCTGTACTGTTAATGGGTCTCTGTGGTGAACGAACATCAGCTTTAAATCAGTCACAAGGTAGCATTTGGGTAATTGAGAGCACTGCTGATCGAGTATGTTTGTGAAAGAAAGAAAGAAAGAAAGAAAAAAAAAGCTGGAACTTCAAACTGAAAGGGAAACTTCTGGATCTTAAACAAAAAAAAAAACTGCTGCTCTGACGCATCCTAAGCACAATTTTCCACAGGTCTCAGGACCGCATCAAGCCAGAGCTCGAACACTTTCAAGAGCCTGTGTTCACAAGATGTTAGCAACACGTTGTGGCTCATGCTACACAATGCAAATCACAGCGGAGATTCTCATTAGTAGGTATTGACAAGCCACATAAAACAAAGCTCCTTGTACAGTCTGTTCTCCACGGCAGCATCGCATCCCGTCTCTCCTCCTCTCCTCTCCTCGTCTCATCTCGCCTCCCGAGCTGGAGCCGTGCATATTTCAAATCAGCATGACAGACAGTGGAAATTATTTATCTCAGGTTCAGGGCTCGTGGCGGACTGTTTAAGCATTCACACTAACAAAGGGCAGTGGAGTCACGATGAGGCTGACAAGGCCTCTCTAACACATACACACAAACACACACACACACACACACACACACACACACACACACTTGCACACGCTCGTGCGTACAGACATACAACAGCACTTTTCAAAAAGCCTCCTTTTTTTGAATCCCTGACCTTTGAAGCAGCTTAGGTTCACAAAACACTTCCAAACAGATCTCTCTAATGGCCCCCTACTCAAACAGTCGGCAGAATGCTCGGACCAAGATGATTGATCTCCGACAAGCGTCTCGATGCAGCACCATGAATCATTAGATCAGCTCAGACGGAGAGAGAAAAAGGAGGGGGGTGGCAAACTGATGGTAAGCAAAGGTAACTAAAGGAAAAAATAAGACAGCCTTTAGAGAATGTGAACAAATATGTCTTTAGTCATTCATGCATAAGTGTTTCTTTATAGTTCTTAAGTAAAGACAAGATCATTGAATGTGTAGGAAGTGTATCTCTAACATACAATAACACGAACCTTTTGGCCTATGTCATCATGAACAAAATGGCAAATGAAAAAATATCTATAAACTGTCAGGACTACCTTAAGGCTCAGACTGAATCTCACCTGCTCAGAACTGGGAGCCCTTATGGAAGGAGACTATTTTCTATAGGAAGTGACACCTAGGAATCCTGTGGGGGCGTTATGCTAGATATAACATTTGTCAACCTCACCGAGTGATTAGTGTCTATTAAATCAAGTAGCTAGCACATCTTTCTGCCAGTATGTCAATACAGTCAGCAGTGCTATGTGGCAGATGATATGGAAACGTGCAGTAACCGGCCTCCCACTCCATGTACAGAGAGAAACACAAGGCACGCAATAACTGGGAGCTGGAGACAACTAAACTGGGGCAGCAAGCAAAATAGTTTTAAAAAAATTATTAACAATCATAAATTTAGACAATATGTAAGCAAAATATCAGCAGGCAAGTCCTCTGAGTCCCATCCTAAACAGAGTAAGTGCAGGCTGTGTGTGTGTTTAGGTGGGGGCAAGAGGAAAAGTGCAGTAGGTGCAGTAAGTGTGGGAAAGAAAGAAGGAAGGAAGAAAGCAAGTAAGAAAGGAAGGAAGGAAGGAAGAAAGGAAGAAAGAAAGGAAGAAAGGAAAAAAGAAAGCAAGTAAGAAAGGAAGGAAGGAAGAAAAAATGACTCTTGTCATGTTCCCTCTCTCCCACACTCTTCCTCAACTCTTCTTTCAAGGGTTCTTTATATAGTGAGCATGGGTTTGTCACTCCTAAAAGGGAACCCTTTCAAGCAAAGCACTCTGGTGTAGTGTTCTATATAGAACTCTTAAGGGTCTCTCCAGAGGGACAACTCCTTAAGGGTTCTAGACTTGATCTTTTCGAAGAGCATCTCAGTCAGACAGAAACAGAACAAGCTTTAAAGCAGGCTGAGTTACTCAGAGCTACTGAGTCTCTAGCAGACTGTGACAGTGGTGTCAAAGATCAAACAGTGGAGAAACCTCAGTACACTAAGTGATGAGAGCAGGAAATGGGGATGTCACTACTTCCACACATTGTCCACAGCATTTCATCCACTACAATTATGCACATATATGCAGAGAGTAGAATGGAGGCAGAAGAAGCATGCCAACACCATTAGACATTTTCACTATACAGTACAGTCATGTATATTATTGGGCATGTTGCCTGTGAAAACACTCAAGAATGATTAGTAGATGGCTTCCACATTATGTAAAACAGAGTAATACAGTGGGGGACATAAGTATTAAATGCGTCAACATTTTTTTCAGTAAATATATTTCCAATGAGGCTATTCACATGAAATTTTCACCAGACATCAGAATTAACTCAAGAAATGTGGAAATATAAAGAATTCACAACATTAAAGTCCATAAATAAAGTTATGTGTAATAAAGCAGAATGACACAATATAAAAGTATTGTACACGCTAAGAAAAAGCAGTTCTCCAAGGCAAGGTAAGGCAAGGAACCAGCTGAAATAAGTAAGTAATTATACCCCCTATCTGTGCAACTTAATATCAGCTGAGTTAGTAAATTGATGGTCTATAAAAAGGCTTTTTGTTACCAAGGTGTCACACAAGAAACATCTCATGATGGGTAAAAGCAAAGAGCTCTCCCAAGACCTTCGCAACCTTGTTGTTGCAAAACATATTGATGGAATGGGATACAGATGGATTTCAAAACTTCTGAATCTTTCAGTAAGCACCATTGGGGCCGCAAGTGGAAGCAACATCACTCTGTCATCAACCAGCCACGCACCGGAGCTCCTCGCAAGATTTTAGACCAGGGAGTCAGAAGAATAGTCAGAAGAGTAGCCCAAGAGCCAAGGACCACTTGGAAAAAGCTCCAGAAACACTTGGAGGCAGCAGGTGCCATCGTCACAGAGAAAACAATAAGCAATGTACTCCACTGCTCACGCCGCAAGACTACATTACTAAAGAAAAGGCATGTCGAAGCTCATTTAAAGTTTGCTACAACTCATTTTTGGACAAGCCTATGAAATACTGGGAGAGTGTACTCTGGTCAGACGAGAGCAAAATTGAACTTTTTGGCTGTCATACTACACAACATGTTTGGAGAAGAAATGGCACTGCACATCACCCTTAAAACACTATACCAACAGTGAAGTTTGGAGGTGGAAACATCATGGTGTGGGGCTGTTTTTCATCGCATGGTACTGGCAGACTTTTAATGTTTATACTTTATAATTATGTAATTGAAGGAATGATGAATGGAGCCCTTTATCGGGAAATTCTTGAGAAGAATCTGCTGCCATCCACCAGGATGATGAAGATGAGACGTGGGTGGACCTTCCAGCAGAACAACGATCCAAAGCATACAGCAAAGGAAACTCTCAATTGGTTTCAGAGAAAAAAAATCAAGGTGTTAGCATGGCCCAGTCAATCACCTGACTTGAATCCAATTGAACAAGATTTAAAGACAATATGTTTAGAAGAATGGGCCAAAATCACACCTGAATACTGTGGCCGATTAATTTCTTCATACAGGAAGTGTTTTGAAGCTGTCATTACAAACAAAGGCTTCTCCACTAAGTATTAAATAAATTTCAGTTAGCATGTTCAATAGTTTTTTCCTGTATAATTCCTCTTTATTACACATAACTTCATTTATGGACTTTAATGCTTGGATTTCTTTATATGTGTGGATTTCTTGAGTTAATACTAATGTCTGGTGAACATTTCATGTGAATAGCCTCATTGAAAATATATTTACTGAAAAAAATGTTGACATGTTCAATACTTATTTCCCCCACTGTATGTTCAATTAAATAAAAAAATAAAACATAGAATTTAAAGAAGTCACATCATGAAGACAACCATTACTGTAAACTTTCCTATGTGACCCTTCTTATTCAGTCCTCTTCTAGGCTTAACTGGATGTGAGCACCATATCAAAGCCAGAGGATGACGACACAGTAAAAGGCTTGTCTACAGTGAGCAGATGTGTGCAAGCAGAAAATGAACAAAAGCTGCTCTTGTCCCATCCAGTGTCAGTGTGGGGGGAAAGTGCCAAGGCCTGACAGGCAGACAGGCACCACCATAACCTCTCACACTGCTGAAACCATGAGGGAGGGGCAGGATGAAGGACAGAAAACTAATGTCCAGGGTTTAAGGATATCTCTGGGGTTAGTCACCTTTGCTTCCAGGTGTTGATTGACTTTATGTGTCATGCAAGACTTTTACGGTTTAAAGAGAGTAAGAAGGGAACATCATAAACTGGACATCCTCCTTATACATTACTTTAGTTATGGTAATGTATATTATATGTTGTATAATACATATATATATATATATATATATATATATATATATATATATATATATATATATTATATTATATTATATTATATTATATTATATTATATTATATTATATTATATTATGTATTATACTGCTTTTACATTTGTCTTACTATTTGCATGCTATGTAGTCAAACAAATTCCCGCAAGGTTGCACCGTGGATCTGGATGAATGCTGTTTCATCCTAGTGTATACACTGTATGGGCACAAGTTTGTGGACATCTGACTGTCGCACCCATATGTACTTGTTGAACATCCCATTCCAGATTTAGTCCCCCTTTCCTGTTATTATAACCACCACTCTTCTGGGAAGGCTTTCAACTAGATCTTGGAGCGTGGCTGTGGGGATTTGCTCATTCAAGCACAATAGCATTAGTTTTGTCAGTCCCAGTGTCCAAGTTCATCCTGAAGATGTTCAGTGGGGAAGAGGTGCTGGCCACTTGAGTTCTTCCACTCCAACCTCGCCAAACCTCTTCTTTATGATACTATATTTATAAAAAAAAAATCATACTTAAATTCTTGTCATTACCATACTCTCTACCTGGCTTCTATAACATTAACTGCTATGTTCAAATATGGTATAAGCTTATCTGCTGAATAATATGTCATAGTATGTTATGTTTACATTCACAGCATTTTTATTATATCGTTATTCTTTTGCACTACCTGATATAACTGACACTTCCATACTACAACTGTGTACTGGTCAGCACTACACTGTCTCTTAGTGTGCCTACTGTCCTGTTTTAGTAGTTATAAACATGCACTTTATGTAAAAATGTGTAGGTCTTATTTAGTTCTGTGTAGTCTCTTGTAGTCCTGTGTTGTTTTATGTAGCACCATGGTCCTGGAGGAATGTTGTTTCGTTTCACTGTGTACTCTACCAGCTGTATAGGGTTGAAATGACAATAAAGCCACTTGACTTGACTTGATTTGACTTCATGGACCTCGCTTTGTGATGGAAGGTATTGTCATACTGGAATGTGTTTGGGCCCCTTACTTCCAATCAAGGGAAATTGTAAGGCTACAGCATACAAAGACATCCTATATGATTGTGTGCTTCTACCTTTGTGGCAACAGTTTGGGGAAGAACCACATATACTTTAGGAGTAATGGTCAGCAGTCGACAAACTTTTCACTACATAGAATACGATGAATTTGTTCATTCATTCATTCTTCATACATCTTCAGGTACTGGTTTATCTTGGTACGGTCACTGTGGATCTGGAGTCTATCCTGGAACACTGGGGATGAGATGGGAATACAGCCTGGATGGGATTCCTGCCCAAAGCAGGGTGCCATGCGTGCACACACATTCACCTACTCCTTCACACCTATTGGCAACTTAGAGTAGTCAATTCACCTATCGGAAGTTTTTATGAGGAGGGAGGAAATCTGAGAACGTAGAGGAAACCCACATGGACACAGGGAAAACATGCAGAAATCTGCACAGACAGTAACTCAAGCTGTACTGATGCATAATCTTGATCTGTTCTATTTTCTTTTCCATCATTAATCTAAGCTGGGTTTTGGTCTGCAAAATCATTTCCATTCCAGCAAAACAAAAAAAAAATGCTGATGGTCTGGAAACATGGATGGGTGCTGCTTTGAAAAGACCACTTCCAACAACGAATATCAACTTAAGTTATCTCCATTAGCAACATTAAAAAGGGGCAATTGGAACAATTGCAACAACAAACAAATAAACATTACTGCTATTGCTAAAAGCAATACCACCATGCATTGGTTATCTTGATTGTAATAATGCTCTGTGTCATTGTCTCTTTACTGTTTAAAGGAGATGTACTGGACATCATTCATTCATCTTCAGTATCTAGGTTACCTGACCTCCTGTACAGGGATGTGGTGTATCTACAGTCCATCCAAAGAACACTGGGTGTGAGGCGTGAAAACACTCTGGACAGGATGCCAGTCCATTGCAGGGCACCATACACATAGGCAGCAGTATCAGGAGCAGCACTGTTTCAGTGGTAGCAGACATGCAGTAGAAGTTTTGGTGTTCACCTCACGCTGGACTCAGGCAGTAGACAGAACAAATGGCAAAGCAAACAGAAATGACCTGAATGTCACCACAAAGCAGTCCACAAAGCAGTCCAGTGCCCAGAGGTCAAAGGTTATGTGTCATGACAACTCCGGGTGTATTCACACCAGGCTTGGGCAAACACTCTGAATACTATTCATGCCAAAAGTGCAGAGACCTTGTGTCTCAGTTCATCTGGAGTGGAGGTGTGTGTTGAGTTCCTCTCCATTCACACTCTGGCGTGTCACTTGCCACTTGCGACACTGAGGAGCTGCTCGGAGCGGAACCCAAAGCTCCAGACAGTTCACAGCACAAAGCCCTCACCCTCACATCAGAAAGTGTGCAAATGTCTCAGATTAGGAAGCATCTTAAATTGTGAGAAGAAACAAAATTAAATAGATGAATTGCTACCCCTACTGTGGATAGAAAGGAAAGGGAGATAGAGAACACAGAATAAGTGGCCAGGACATAACAGTGGAAAAGAGGAGAACCCAAGTTGGGAAAAGTAACATGATGATAAGGAGTAACAGAATCAAAATCAAGGTCTCAAAGATCTCTCTGCCTCAGTGTTCTGGTGTGATTATCATCTAACCAGAAAGAGAAGAATGTCCCACTGTGTTATTATTAGATATTGGGCTGAGACAAATATGTCTGCTTTGTAATGTTAAGGACAAATTGTTACAATAACAGAAATACTTGCAGAGTGAAAGAGCTTCACACAAGAAAGTAAACTCTGTACTGAAAGGTCAGAAAGGAAACTCTGTACTGTTTCCTGTAAAGAATAAATCTGTACAGACCCAACATATAAGCTACATTAGCTAGTTTCACTCACTGTCCACTTTAATGGGAACACCTGTACACCTGCTCATTTATGCAGTTATCCAATCATTCAATCGATTCAATTGATTTCTGGCCACAGAGATCACTCTCAATTCTTCATTCTGATGTGAACATTAACTGAAGCTCTTGACCTGTATCTGCATGATTTTTTGCATTGTGCTGCTGCCACATGACTAGCTGATTAGATAACTGTATGAATGTGTAGGCATACATGTGTTCCTAATAGAGTGGACATTAGAGAGAGTGTATATTAGCTAATGCATCATTTCCGATTTCACTGGAGCTGAGGTCACAATGCAACTTGCTGTGAGATCATACCTCCCTAATTCTACTTCTATTGCATCAAAAATGAACCTGTTAGTTCTTTGTTATTAGATTTAGTTAAATGGAAAATCAAAAGGTAGTGAAAGGTAGCGTGCAGGTAAAAACATAGACAAGAAAGAGGAAGAAGAAATGTAAGACATCGTATCACTGTAGACATACATGCAGGTGACATTTTAAAGGAAAACATGTTGCTCTGTTATGATATTATGCTATAGGAGGCATTTTGCTTTCATGGATTTGGTCCGCTTGTTACCTTAGAGTGAACCATCACTGCAAATCAAGAAAGTTATTCTGACTGACTGGTCTGTATCAGGAAGACTACGCATCCACACTGCACAAGAACTCGCTGAATGGTTTGTTGAGGATGAAACATAATGATATGGCCTTCACAGCCATTAAATCTAAACCCAGTTGACCACATATGTCAGATTTTGGAACAACCTTCATTAAAACACCAATTGAGAGAATATATTTTGGAAGCATGGCATTCATGCCACCAATACAGTTCTGGAGACTTGTAAAATCCAACTTGACAAGATGCACTAAAGCTGTTCTTGTGGCTTGTCTTGTCACAACACCTTACTAAGACACTAGGATGGTATTTCCTTTTATTTGTCATCATGTGTGCAGTAATCAGCAGTTCTCAATCACCATGCCATGAATTTGCCACTGCAGTGTATGTTTCCCACACTGTGTAGTCAGGGATGTTAGACTGAGTGTAAGGTTTTGAAAATATGGGATGTCATTCTAGAAAATATGTTTTAGTGGTTGTAAGAAAGAGTCTGTCACATTAGCTAGTTCATCAGAAATGTTGCATTACATTTCATTAGGTACATTGTAAATAACTAACAAGTGACCCTTTGCAGGATGCTGATTTGAATATCCATGCCTTTTCTACACATACGTTTTCTCATCCTGTCTCTTAAAGGATGGGTGGGTCTCCTTTAAGACCTGACGTTTGGGCCCTGACTCCCCCACCCTCCTCCAGCTGAGTGCCAAGGCTGCACAGATGCAAACTCCCCCCTGACCACGCGCTTGCCAAGATGCGCTTCCGAGCCCTCACCAGCTGGGAGCCCGTTGATGAGGCCAACACATCCATTTCCGTGGTAACCATCCCCCCCCATCTCACACACACAACATCCAATCTAACCCCCACACCCCTCATCACACATTTGCCAGCCACATTATCACACTACAGGGGGAGCACAGCAGCTAAAGACTGCCAGTCACAGCACACAGGTGAGCTCTACACATAATTCTACATGCCTAGGGTGGAGTTAACACTGCATAGGTGAAATGTAAGTAGAATTTACTCAATGTAAACAACTTTCCATGGATATTCTTTCTACAATGCTTCACTGCTACTGCAGCTGCAATCTAATCTCAAAATGCATGACATTTTAAATTCGCCCTTCTAATTTATTTAACCTTTATTTATCCAGCTGAATGTCAGCTCAAACGTAAAACCAAAACCACAGGCAATCTTCATCACACTTTTTTTTGTATCCAAGGGATTCAGCACTGTCAACGGTTTCACCTCAAACAGTTGGTCTGAGTTCATGCCAAAAGTTTCTTTGGCCAAAAGCCTGAGGCTGCATCAAATTAATCATCAATTTTACCACACTGCACATTCACAGACTTAACATCAACATCCCATCAAAACGCTTGACTGGCATGTGCTGAGCCTGCCATGGGTTACAAACAAACACGCTCTCAAACCCACAATGTACACACACACACACACACTCACACACCGGTGTGTTACACAAAGCTATTAGCTGACTCCACATCTGACTTGTCCGCCCACAGGATAACCCAGTAGTGGAGAGAAGCACAGTTTGGGAATAATTCTGTTTTGTTTGTGGGAAAGTGAGTGATAACAAAGGAGAGACAAGACAGCACTTATCAAGAAGAGCTGGTAAATATATAATCTCCACAAACAGTCAAGGTCGGGCACACCGCACCTGGCAGACGTGGAATGCCGAAGAATGGAAAAGGACTTCAACAGGATCAGTGACTTTCAGGTAAACCTGGGGTCCTTGTTTTCTAAAAAGATGGTAGTAACACTCTCAAACACACAGAAATGGACGTTAGGCAACAATCTTGAAGCTGTTTTATGTGACACGTCGTCTAAGCAGGCTGGAGAACGCCAGGAGCTGGAGCATTAGCATGAACGCTGTGCCAAAAACAACAAACAAGTAAGCAGCTGTGCGCAAGCAAGGCCGATCACCCAAGGAATCAAAGATAATGTTACTCAAAACCAGCAGAGTTAAAACTCAGGAATCATTTCTAGTGAGAGTTCGGTCTGTTACGTGTTCAGATAAAAGAACACTAGGAGAAAGCAGTAAGGATGAGTCTGAATGATTCTGACCAGTTGATTGGTGCAATAAATTAATTACATTCCCCAATATATCAATATAAGTATATACAATCTTGGGGGAAAGTTTTTAAGGGTTAATGGTTCAAGTTTTCTAAAGGAGTTTTAACACAGAAACGTCTGGGTTATGCATGTAACCCTGTTCCCTGAGAAGGGAACGAGACATTGTGGGAAGTGCCATTGCGCGTGACCGGTATTGGAAGTCTGTGTAAAATCACGCCTATTTATAGGCCTGCCGTGGTCAGGTGACGTGGCATATCGTGTGTCACGTGACTATAAAATGGCACCTGTAAACCACATCATCAGCTTCTCTTTGTCTGAAGCGCAGATGCAATTTACATACCCCAGTATGATAAAGCTATGCAATGTCTCATTCCCTTCTCAGGGAACAAGGTTACATGCGTAACTCAGACGTTCCCTTTCAAAGGGACCTCAACGTTGCGTGTGTTTCACGCTGTGGGAACGAGTATACCCACTCCATCATACTGAGTATATGGCCTGTCACAGGGACTCCATCAATAGGGCCGAAATGGCGGCCACGTAGACCCTAATTGTAGAAGGAGCCAACATTGCCGAGAAATGTTCCTGTAAAAACTCCAAGACTGTAGCCATTGCACAGTTTACTGGGTCTCACTGGAATGGAATATGTGTCTTTTTTTAGATCTATCATTATAAACCAATCCTCAAACTGAATCTATGGAATGATAAGTTTGAGCATCAGCATCCTGAACCTGTATGTCTGAAGAGTACAGTTCAGATGATGCAGATCTAAAATTGGCCACATACCCCGTCTTCTCTGTGGACCAGGAAATAATGGGTTAAACCGCCCTCCCTCAGAGAAAGAGGTAAATGTTCTATGGCCTTTTTGTCTAAGAGAGATGTACTTCCTGGGCTAACGTCGGGTTTTGCATTGTACTGACTACTATACTGAGAATGCCTCTGAAACAGGGGGGTCGATCTATGAACTGTACCCGGAACCTTTTTCTATGGACAACAGAACCCATGGAGACACATTTGAAAGTAGTTTCCATGCTGCCAGATGGTCTTTAGTGACGTTAACTTTCCACAAATTGTTGGAGGGACAGCTCACTGACTAGGTGACGTTGACTAGGGGAGCCCTACAGTAATACTGGGGGCTAACTGCCCTAACAACCTCTCGTCCCCTGGTACCTCCCTCCACGGCCCCACAGGACCACTTCTTTTTGCCTTTTTGGCACTGATTATCATTTTTAAATCAGGCCTACTAGCAGGCTGCGACTGTGGCTGCCTAGTCCCCCTGGCCTTATGCTGGGGGAGGCAGGCTGTCACACTTACCTTCTCAGCCTCCCTCACAATTCAGCAGGTCTGCACCACTGTTATTGTATGCTGAGACCCACAAACATGAACCGCTGCCGCATAGGCTTCGCCAACCACCGCCGAGGTGGTCTTACACGGCCTGGATGGCCTCCTCCACCTTCGGTATAGCAAAATAGCTATACTATCTATCCCCCATGATGGCCGAATAATCCGATGTTGCGGGGTTATAAACACTGCTCTCCACAGAAGCGTGACACTTCATAGTGCACTTCTGGGAAAAAAGGGAGTTTTCTGCGGTGTGAGGGAGCGCTTCCTTTCTCACTGGCTCTCCCCTCTGGCTCCTCGGACTCAGAAAGGGTGGGTTGACTTTCCATACCGGAGCCCATCACCCTTTGGCTGAGAAGTGAGAAAGAAGAGAGCAGAGCTGCTTCATTGTGCCTCTCTCGCTCTCTCTCTTTTATATATATATATAAAAGAGTCAGAGAGGGTGGGTTGAGTCTCCATACCGAAAGGAGAAGTCGCTTCGCAAGCTTCAAACCTCACAAGCAGAGAGCCAAATCCTGAGGAAAAAGCTAGAGATAGAGCTGTGCTCATCTCTGATTCTCCCTCCAGATTCATACGGGACCCCCAGGATCTGGGCCGACTGGCTGCCTTGACAGTGGCTGACCCAGAGTCCTGAAGTTCCAAAACCTATCTCGCTTTGGCTGAGAAGTGAGAGAGCTGGAAGTGAAGTCGCGCCACAGCACGCTTTTTTTCACTCCCATACCCTTCACACAAAAATGTGTCTCTTCCCCTCTGTAATAACACGAGAGCATGGAGTAAACCACTTTCTGAACTCTCTAAAGCTCATTCTGTTTGCACAGGATAGTGACAGAAGAGAAAAGAAATATACATATATATTCTTTGGAAAATAGAGAGCAGTGAATTGTTTTAGTCATTTTCACACAGACAGCCGACATATAGCTGCACTGAAGACAAAAGAGCTGATGACATTGCTTACAGGGGCTGTTTTATAGTCACGCGACATGCGTTATGCCACGTCACCTAACCACGGCAGGCCTATAAATAGCAGTGATTTTACAGTCTTCAGATACCGGTCGTGTGCAATGGCGCTTCCTACAGCTTGAAGCTCACACAATGTTGACTTCCCTTAGAGGAACTTTAAGTGTCCCTTTGAAGAACAGATTTGCTAGATTTGAGTTCTAAAATAAAAATTTGTCTGCTTCTGTAATAAGTTCAAGAATCTTATAGACATTCTGCCTCAAAAACGTCTGGGTTACGCATGTAACCCTGTTCCCTGATAAGGGAACGAGACGCTGCATTTAGCAGAACACTACGGGAGTGCCTCTTGCACCCGACCGGCATCTGAAGCTTGTGTAAAATCATGCCTATTTATAGGCCTGCCATGATCAAATGACGTGGAAATTAAGAGCATCGCGTGATATAAATATGGCACCTGTGAACCGCGCCATCAGCCTCTATTATCTGAAGCACAGACGCAATTCCCAGGCCTGCCCTGGTATGACAAAGCTAAGCAAAGTCTCGTTCCCTTCTCAGGGAACAGGGTTGACATTCCTTTTCAAAGGGAACCGGGTTGACGTTCCCTTTCAAAGGGAACTTCAACGTTGCGTTTAGCATAACACTATGGGAACGAGAATACCCACTCCGTCATACCGAGGGTATGGCCTGTTCAAAAAGACCCAAGCCCGAGGGTCACTGCAAGACACTCGAGCCCGGGGTGGAATGAATATCCAGGCTGTAATAACGAATGAATGTGTGTGGCGTAGACCATCCTGCAGCAGCAGGATGTAAGGATACCTGTAAGGATACCCCTCTGGACAAAGCCTTCGTGGAGGCGACCGCCCTGGTGACACTCAAATTCTCAGAGCACATAGGCATCGCCGCGTGACACTGATTATTCTCAGAGGTTTTGTCCTTGGACAAAGCTCCCAACTTCTCAGAGACCAATGAACGGTCTCCTGTGCAATAGGCCCATAAGCGCCAATAGTCTCCCAAGATCCAGCTTTATCTTGCTCAGTGTTGATAGGATTGACCCTACACATGTTGGGGATAGAAACACCCTCATCATAGTAGAATCCTTATAACCCCTAGAAAAGTTGTCCACTGCACTGGGGAAAGCATACTTTTCTGAGGTTCAACCTGAGCCCTAAGCTCTTCATGTGGGCGAGAACAACATCTCGATGTTGAACCACCAGTTCCCTGGATCATGCTAGAATTAACCAGTCATCCAGGTAGTTTAGTACACGGATGCCCTGGAGTCACAATGGAGCCAAAGTGACATCCATGCACATTGTGAAGGTGCGAGGGGATAAAGCTAGCGATATTTCTATGTGGAAATATGCACCTTTTAGATCTATCGTCACAAACCAGTCCTCAAACTGAATCTGTGGAACGATAAGTTTGGGCATCAGCATCTTGAACCTGTATGTCCAAAGAGTACAGTTCAGATGACGCAGATCTAAAATTGGCCGCATACTCCTATTTTTTGCGGACCAGGAAATAATGGCTGTAAAAACCTCCCTCCCTCAGGGAACTGGGTACATGTTCTATGGCCCCTTTGTCCAAGAGGGATCTTACTTCCTGCAGTAACGTCGGGCTCTGGTCTGTGCTGTCTACTGTTGTGAGCACACCTCTGAACTGGGAGGGTCGAGCTATAAACTGGACCCGGTAACCCTCTACCCTACGGTAGACAGAACCCATGGAGACACATTTGGCAGTAGTCTCCACGCTGCCAGATGGTCTTTTAGTGACGTTAACTATTCCACATTCTATTGGAGGGAAAGCATCAGATTTTCGTTGCCCTGTGACAGCTCGCTGACAACTTGGGACCACCTTGGTTAGGGGAAGCCCTACAGTAGCACTGGGGGCTAACTGCTCTAACAAACTCATGTCCCCTGATACGTCCCTCCACGGCCCCTCAGGACCGCTGTTCTTTGCCTGCCTGGCCTTTAAGACCATTCTCAGATCAGGCCTAGTAGCAGGCCTCGACTGTGGCCGCCGGGTTCCCCGGGCTGTCTGTGGGGGTTGGCGGTCTGCCATACTCGTCTTCTGGGTCACCCTCACACTAGTGCTGGCTCCACTAAAGAATGCCCGGGTGAACTCGAGACAACAGGGAAGGAACTGGCTGAATGCCGCCATATGTCGAGCTCACTCAGCAGGTCTGCTTGGTAAGCCTGCAACACTGTCATTGTCTGCAGTGACCCACAAGTAAGACTACTACCCCATAGGCCTTGCCCACCAATGCCACAGTGGCCTTACACAGTGGCCTTACATGGTGGCTTGGATGGCAAAGCCGGCCCCCATAATTACCTGCCGTCGATGGAGAGAGGTAGCTTGCAAGCGCCCCCTCCACCTTCAGCATAGCTAAATAGCCATGCCATTCATTCCCCACAATGGCCGAATAATCCAACATCATGGGCTTATGCAGTGTGAGTGATTTACTTTCACTGGGGAGAAAAAGGCTCATCTAGCCTTTGTAGTCACTTCAAGCAGCACTTTATATTCTGCTCTCAGTTTTTAGCACATCCTTCTGGCTCCTCAGAGTCAGAGAGGAATAATTACTATTATTTTTGTGTGTTTTTTTCCCCCATTTGGCTTTCCATAGTGGGAGGAGTCGCGAGGCGAGCTCCAAAATCCAGTGGAGAGCCGAACCTGGAAGACAGAGCAAGAGATAGAGCAGCGCTCATCTCCGGCTCCTCTTACGGATCCATAAGAGATCCCCCAAACCTCAGATGGCTAGCTGCCTCGGCAGCGGCCAGCCCAGATCCGCGAGGCTCTGAAACCCAACTCGCTTCAGCTTCCGAGAAGAGCGCAAGTCGCGAGCCAAGCTGCTTAATGTAGGCATTACCATGCGCAGCCTCTCGAGGCTGCCATCACATGCTACATCCCTAGACACTTCACCCAGAAAGTGTGCACTAGTCCCCGTGATGAAACGGGAGCAAGCCGTAACACACTTCCTGAATTCTCTCACTCATATTTTTCACTCTCGCTTATTCCTTTTTTTTAATTCTTTTTTTTTTCAAGGGATAGAAAAGTTGTGAGATTTTGAGAAAAGATAGCGAGGAAATGAAGCATGTTTTTTTTTCTTTACACAAACAACTGACATGCAGTCTTTCGCTGAAGATAATAAAGCCTGATGGTGTGGTTCACAGGTGCCATATTTATATCACACGACGCGCTTAATTGCCACGTCACCTGATCATGGCAGGCCTATAAATAGGCATGATTTTACACAAGCTTCAGATGCCGGTCGGGCGCGAGAGGCACTCCCATAGTGTTATGCTAAACGCAACGTCGAAGTTCCCTTTGAAAGGGAACAGCTTTTTTCACATTTCTAAATAATGTGCTCAGTAGGGTATTTAGTTCAATCCTGAGCTCAGGCTGCTGTTTGTGCAGTGTTCTGCCTCCCAAAAACATACCGGTAGCTGTACTGCATGCTCTAAATTTTGCCTATGTGTGAATGTGTGTCCTGGGATAAACTGGAATCCCATCCTGGCTGTGTTCCCTCCTCTCATCCAGAGTTCCTCAGACAGGCTCCAGATCCATGATGACCCAGATCAGGATAAAGTGTTTACTGAACATGAATGAATGAATAGATAATGAAGAAAAGCATACTTGTTCTAAATTAAGAAAAAGACATGAAGTTAGGTTACCAATCTATGTGATTACACCGACATTGTAACTGGTGTTTTTTACTTAAAAAATATCAGCTGACCTTTGGTCTATACAGTGACATACAATAAACAGGACTTCCTTTTCACAGATTACTTAAGTGTTAACTAGACATCTATTCAACTAGTCCAATTTGGAAACAGGTAGATGTACAGCCCTGCTGAGCACAAAAGCCAGTTCATGGTGGATGAAGGAATCCGGGCAGAGACAGATATCAGAACTACACAAATGTTCTGTTAGAACTCACTCAAAAGCTTATGGGCTATTGTGAACATCAATTACAACTTGTGCAGTCAGGGCAGCGTGCCAGTGTATTGAAAGACAATCCAGCAAAACCGAGAGCCCATACTACTTTCCACTTATGCTACGTATGAGGATTTTTGTGAGGCAAACACACATTATGATATCTAGCCTTTTTCATTCCATTACTGTAAGAGGAAAAGGCCTCTTAAACGTTTTATACATTTCCTAAGGCATAGCCCCTGGGGCTCCCATCTTTCTATCACTCCATGATCAAAACTCCCTACTCTCTCCCACAGCAATACTCTAGTGTTAATATCTAATGCTTTAAAATCACATTTCCCATCTCACTTTACGTCTAGAACCCTAAAAAGCTGCATTACCTTTTAAGCTGCAACTTTAAGAGAAATAAAAAGGGAAGGGGGAGAAATATTGCCTCGGAGTGCCGAGTTTGCAGCTCCTTCGCTCAGGGAGAGGATAAGAGATCCTTAACGCCCCAGTGTTTGTCCATGTGAGAATGAGGAAAGTGATAGACACAGACAGGAGACACAAAAGGGGAAGTGCACAGACAGAAAAAGAGCAGCTGACTCTAATTTTCAAGCATTTCCACAAGCAGTTAACCTCCAACCCTTTAGGAACATCTGCCTGTCTGTTGTTAGAATAGAAGGAAAGAAAGGAAAAGGCAAAAAATAAAAGAGAGGACACCCACGTGCCACTACACCCTGATCAGTCTCTGATCAGTAGTAAAAGGCTGTCGCTACAGGCCCGGCACCTCAGCTCTCATCTCCCATTACTAGCAGGACAAAAGCAAGCCTGAACTCCCCTCGGCCTTGACCAATTACCGCCCCCCAGGGAAACACTCGCTTCCATCTCAGCTCTTTTCATCTCTTTCTCTGTACCGCGGCAGCACAGCATCCGAGCGCGCCTTCCACTGCTCCTGCTGCCGTAAGTATTGCGCCTGCTAACGAAACTGTCACATTTACTGCTGACAGTTATGACGATATCACTCAGATTAGACACAGTGTAGATCTCACAATTTGTTTGTGTCTGTGTCTTTCTGTCTCTGTGTTACTATATAAAAGAGCATGAACACCAGTGCTTAGTCTTTATACACCTTTTCAAATGCATAGATAAGAGGTGGTGAAGGTACACATTATCACCTTTTTGCAAGATTTTTACACCACGGTTCGGCAACTCATAATTCATACAGTTCATACTTATAGGGGATATAAGAAGTCTATATACCCATGTTTAAATGGCAGGTTTTTGTGAAGTAAAAGAATGACACTAAGATAAATCATGTCAGATCTTTTCCCACCTTCAGTGTGAAACTGCAAAGTAGACAAATAAAGTGAAAATCAGGAAACCTTTAAAGCAAAAAAAGGAAAAATAAAAAAGTTATAATAACCTAGCTGCATAAGTGTGCACACCCCTAAACTAATACTTTGTTGAAGTACCTTTTGATTTTCTTACACCACATGTTCCCACTCTTTCTTGCAAAAACATTCTAGATCCATCTGATTGTAAGGGCATCTCCTGTGCACAGCCCACTTCAGGTCACCCCACAGATTCTGAGTTGGATTCAGGTCTGGACTCTGGCTAGATTATTCCAAAACATCGATCTTCTTTTGGTTAAGTCATTCCTTTGTTGATTTGGATGAATGCTATGGCAACTATGGCAAATGCTATGACAACACATTGTTGTGCTGAAAGGTGACACTCATCTTCAGCTTACCTGCAGACACCTGATTTTTTTGCACTAAAATCCACTGGAATTTGTGGCTATTCATGATTCCTTCCACCTTAATAAAAGCCCCAGTTGTGGCTGAAGAAAAGCAGTCCTAAAGCATGATGCAACCACCACCATGATTCACTGGAGGATGGTGTTCTTTTAGTTATGTGCTTTTTTCTACCAAACATATCTTTTGGAATTATAGAATTATAATACCTTTTGGAATTGGTCTCATCAGATCATAACACATTTGCCACATGTTTTGGTTTGATTTAGTTTAGCTTGGATGTTTTTTGTGAGGACGGGCTTCCGTTTAGCCACCCTTCCCCACAGCCCAGACATGTGAAGAATATGAGAGAATGTCGTCACATGCAGAGAGTAATCAGAACTTGTCAGATATTCCTGCAGCTCCTTTAATGTTGCTGTAGGTCTCTTGGTAGCCTCCCTGGTAAGTTTTTGTCTTGTCCTTTTGTAAATTTTGGAGGGATGTC
Source organism: Ictalurus furcatus (assembly GCF_023375685.1). Lineage (NCBI taxonomy): Eukaryota > Metazoa > Chordata > Actinopteri > Siluriformes > Ictaluridae > Ictalurus > Ictalurus furcatus. The sequence goes on from NC_071281.1 coordinate 11,735,030, forward strand.
CTGTTCTTGATAATGTCGTTGTGGTGCCCCTTTTTCTTCACTTGTTGATGATGGCTTTCACAGTGTTCCATGGTGCTGTACATCTAAAAAGATATCTGATCTATATCTTTTGACAAGTGAGATCCCTTACATGCTTTGTAAGCTCTTTTTTCATTTTTCTCAATTGCTTCAGCAATCATATTTAAAAATAAAGTCAAGAAAATCCTGCAGAAACAGTTGATCTTCATTGGGGGTTAATCAGAATAATTTAATTGATGACATTGTCTTGCTGCATAATCCAGTTGCACTTGAGTTTCAACTTACTGATGGAAGACCAGACATCTCCTTTAGGATTTTCTGGTAGAGAGCAGAATTCATGTTTCCCTCAGTTATTGCCCAGTTGTAATTGCCCAAAAGTTGCCCAGACCCTGAAGCAGCAAAACATCCCCACACCATCACATTTCCACTACCATCCCAGACCGTAGCGATGTTCTTTTTGTGGAATTCTGTGTTTGGTTTATGCCAGATGTAAGGGACCCCTGTCTATCAAACATTTCCACTTTCGACTCATCAATCCACAGAACATTCTTGCAAAAGGTTTTAGGATCATCAAGGTGTTTTGGCAAAATTCAGACAGGCCTCAATGTTCTTCTCGGTTAGCGGTGGATGTTGTCCTTGGCTCTTCTGTGACTTCCTGGATGAGTAGTTGCTGTGCTCTTGGAGGAATTTTGGAAGGTCGGTCACTTCTGGGAAGGTTCACTACTGGGATGAGTTTTTCCATTTGGAGATAATGACTCTCACTGCGGTCCTTTGGAGTCCCCGAGCCTTTGAAATAGCTTTGTAACCGTCTTCCTCATCATTTCTGGAATCTCTTTCAATTTCAGCATAATGTGTTACTGGGTAAAACCTTTTAACCAACTTCATGCTGTTGAAAAAGTTCTATTTAAGTGTTGATTTGATTGAACAGGGTTTGCAGTAATCAGGGCTGGTTGCGTCTAGTCCAGCTGAACATCATTATGAATACAATTTCTTAGATTTGTCGAATTAGCTACTACGGGGACAAATGCACTTTCACACAGGCCCAGTTGGCATTGGATAGCCCACCTTTTTGCTTCAATAAATAACATTATCATTTAAAAACTGTATTTTGTGTTTACTCAGGTTGCCTTTGTTTTATCTTAGATTTTGTTTTAATTTCTGAAACAATTTAGTATCAGACATACACAAATACTGCAAATAATTTTTCGTAACACCGCACTTTGAACATGAGAATGAATGTTTATGGTTGTTTTTCATTCAATTTTTATATGTTGTAATTTCACATTGTGGGAGGAAAAAGTTCTGCCATGATTTATCTAAGTTTCACATTTTTCATCACAAAAACCCACCAAGTTAACAGTGGTGTGAAGAGTTTTTGTATCCATTGTATTTTGTTCTTTTACAATAGTAAATAAAACAGATTTCACTTCATTCTTATTATTGCTAAACTGCTGGGATATCTGTGTATGAGTACAGTATATGTGTATATGTAACTAACACAAGCATTGTTGTTTCTAAACATGAAAGCATTCCTTAAATTAACAAACACTATGTATTTTCAAAAATGGTTTTGGAAAATGTATGAAAATAAATGTTTTAATCTTGGGAACAATTGCGACCTGAGAAAAAAATCACAAGGTGTAAACTTGCAACAGTTGTCTAGTTACACCCAGATAAACAAAGCAAAGTAAAGATAATAAGTTACTTAAATTATTTAGATTTACAGTATACAGTATATACAGTAGATCGTGTTAGGATTATGTTATCCTACTGGTCAGAATGTTTCCATCTCCTGAGAAGCTGATAAATATGGCAGCACAATCCTAATAAAATTTCAATAAAACACCCTTTTAAGCTCATATGCACCAAATTTATCTATCAACTCTTCTTTCTCAGGTAGGTTCTTGAAGAAAACAGCATTGGACATGTGACTATTCACACCACCAAAATGTGATGGTCTAAGAAAAAAAAAAAAAAAAACGTTTTTACCAAATTTGAGATTTTCAGCCAATAATATGATTTGACACCCCTACTATAAAAAAAAATTAAATATATTTTTACCAAATGATCTAGAATTTTTTTAGGTTGCTTTCTAACTTTGTTTTGACTATCTATTTGTAAAGATATCAGTTAAATAACCAGCTTAACAAACACAGTGGTAAAACAATTCTGCCTTTCTAGCTAAGCGTACTTTCTCAGGATTTATTCAAGTTTTTGCATAGTTATGTGCCACAGTGAAACATGTTTGTGATGCTCATGCACTTATCATCAAATATAATTATCATCAAAACAGAGCAAATACAGGGCAGGTACACACTGTACAAATGATAGTGGACAAAGTTTTAAAAACTTTAATCGCCTTGTATAAAGGCATCAATAACAAGAACTTTAGCCAACAGAACTGAGTAAACTGTTCAGCCATTATTTCCTCGCCGATGTTAGCATCAACAGAGCTCAGTCTGGTGAAGAAATTGATGAGGCTCGCATGTGACTTTCACATTATATAATGAGACAAATGTAGCTGATGCTAATAATCAAATTGGTAATAATTTCCCTTTGTAAACTTAGCATTCTTTCACATTTGGCAGTAATGATGTCTTTCCATAAGCAGATAAGTTTTTAAATGCAGAGAGGTCTTTCAGCAGAATTGAAATGAAAATTCAATCTTCTCCCTTTTCACTTTTGGGGACACCAGATTTTAAAATGCCTGAATTTAGGTGTGATTGAGATATGTGCTAAAGGGAAACATATTTCCTTTCAGGAAAACTCATATTTATCAGAACTAGTAGGCAATGTCCAAATTTAACCATGTGAAAAATTCCGACCATGTGAAGGTTTTTCCCAGTTAGTTTTTACCACTGGATTAAAATGAGTTTACCCATTCAGCACATCACTCATGAGAGCAAAAAAAAAAGTTGTAGAACTGTTTGAAAAAGGCATTTTTGCTTACTGTGTCGGACTAAAAATAAAACAGATACCAGCTGAGCAGTTCTCAGTGATGAATTACTTAAAATCTCACAGATATTGTGTACAAAGGCTCTACTGTACTGTGATTTATACAGTCTCTATAGGAAGATTGTTCATGGGCCAGGTTGGTCTAAGATCAGTGTTTATTCCTACTGTGGAGATCTCCATGGCGGTCCAGCTTCAGTCACCGAATCTCTACATAAGAGAGCTCTTGAAATTCATCACTGGGCCATGCATGTTGAAATGAGAGCTGACAGCGTGGGTGACCATGTGGCACTTTTCTCGCACGAAAATCACATTTGAAACGAAATCTGTCTGTGGCTTGTCGAGGACTTTTTTGAAAAACTGGGAAAAAAAGGAAAAAATTAAAAACCCTAAGCCCTACAAGGCTTTTCCGCCTAAAGGCTCCACTTAAAGCAAATTATCATTTACCTTTCGAGGGCTGCCAGATCATTAGGCAGGGACATTAAAACCTGACACCACAGCACCAGAGGGGGCCGAGTATAAACCCGCACCCGAACATGGCTAAGTGTGAGTCCAAAAGAGCGCATACATATAAGTGTGTGTGAGAGAAGAGGGATGACATCAAAGCTTCCATCAGGCCAGGGTTTGCCATGTGTCCAGAATCATTTGACATGAGCAGATGCATCATTAAAACCCTGCCACACACTCTGGCTCAGGCGCAAGCCACCACAGCCGCTCTCACTCGCCCCGTTATTAGCTGTCCTCTTTATTCCTCGCTTCCAAAAAAAGTCCACAGACATTCTAGAAATCCAGTAAGAAATCCATCCACTATCAAGCCTGGCCTTTCTGAATTTATTAGACTTATCTTACTTATATATAAGTCTGCTCAGAACCATGCTGGCTCGGGTGCATAACCTGTTAATCACCTCTCGCTACACGAATTTTCTCTTTTTTTTCTCTCTCTCCGTCCAGGCGGTGGAATCCCGAGCCTTTCTCATTAAATCAGTGTGGCCTTCTTCTGAAGTATGGCCAACAACTCATGGATGGACAGACCTCACCTTCTTCTGAGAGAAGAACAGATGGTGTGGGAACAGCTGCTTTCTTCCTCCTCCTCCTCCTCCTCCTCCTCTTCTTCTTTTCTTCCTCCCTCCCTCAAAATCTTCTACTTTTCCTCTATCTCCTCCTCCTGGACATGCAGGATTTCAACCTGCAACTCCAGACTTTACACACACACACATACACACACACACATACACACAAAAGCAATTGAGTGCCTGCAACCAGACAGGCTCCGGTCACCACCTTTCTCATCCTCAGAGGAAGAGGATGTTGTGTCTTTGTGCTCATGTGTTCACTATAAAACGCCCGGGAAACAAAAAAACAACCACAACATTTCCAGGTGAAAGGACATGCTGAAAATGTTCATTGTAGGGAAAGAAGTCATGCATTGAATATTATTTAACAATTCGCTTAAAACCTATCTTCGGAAGTACATCTGAACAATGCTAGAGGAAGGGCCGGGGGTAAATACTGCTGGGAGGACTGGAGCTGGCATGCACATCAAAGCCACATTGTCTTTAAATTTAAATTGTCCGAACTCTAAACACAACACACAGGATTTCTGAATATCCGAGGTGATGTCGGGAAATATTTTTGGCTGAAATTTCATCCTTTTGTTTTAGCTCCAGAATGCCGTCCGGTGTGTTTTCGCAGAATCAATCACAAATTTATTTATTGGTCTTTCTGATTCTAACTGAAGCTTCTTTTTTTTTTTTTTGGAGAAGGATTACTGATGAAATGTGAGGCCCTCAAGTGTGCCATGTGAAAAGTTGATGTCAGTGCAATTGGTACATTTCTAGCTACCTAGAGAATGTGATAACTCAGCCTGGATCTACTGTGAACAATCTCAAAGGACCTTGTGACATGAAATCTCATTCCAGAAAAAAAGTCATACTCTCACATACTCTACAGGATGCAGTCCAGTTTACCCAGCATCAGAACTTCTTGAGCCCTCTTTTTTCTTAGTCAAGTGCTCATCCCTCAGCATCTAAAAGGCAGCAGCTTATGTTTATCGCATAGAAACACTGTGCTTAACATGAGTGACGAGGCTCAGCCGGCACCGCTCAATTGCGCTCGTAATAAAGCGCAGATTTATGAAAAATATTTCCCTCGGTTTCACCTCTGTCTGTGCCTCGGCTTCAAATTAATTATTGATTAATCACTTTCCTTTTAAGCAAAAATGCAGACTAGCAATATCAAAGCAACGCAAAAAAAAAAAGATTATAGCCCCAATTCAGGTTTGTCCCAATCATTCATTCCTATTGTATTGACAACTCCGAACTTCCTAATCACTGAGCCTGAGAAATAAAAACGGTCAGCATTTTCCTCTGGTCACACTAAAGCTGATATATATCATTTGTTGGTTACATGCGAATCAAATGGAGAAAATTAACTGCTTGGTAATGGTCGAAACAGTGAGCATATACAGTATACGTGTGTGCGTGGCTGTGTGTGTGTGTGTGTGTGTGTGTGTGTGTGTGTGTCCGGCTACAGCGAGCCCCAGAGTTCAACAGTGAGCCACATGTAGATACACACTAGGCCGCAGGGGAGGGGACCCCAGTGCTTCTCCAGTGTGGTCAGCCGGCCTGAAAAGGTCAAGGCAAAGTTTAAAGCGTGTGTGCGGAGCCTTAAGATATTCATGGTCAGCTTTTTAGCACATAAGGCCACTCCAAACATAATGAGATGGAAGTGGTAAATATTTGCTGATGGCTTGTAAAATTCCCATGCGCCACAGCTTATTTTGAATACAAAGGATGCTTGGGAGGCTGATGGAGGGGGCACCTGATAACTAATTAGAACATTTGCACAAATAATTAGAATGAACGCTCATGACTGATATTACACAGGGAGGCGTGGGGCACATGGCAATGAGGGAGGAGAGCGGTTAAGGCCAAGAGAGAGTAGCAGCAGTCCATCTGCCACCGCCATTTTGAGTCAAACAGCCCTGAGTGTGAGGGGTGAAGGCATGACACATTGAGGGCTCATGTGTTTCTGACAAGAAACTTGAAAAGAACTGTGATCTTAAAATTGCTGTCATTTCTCTCAAAAGGCGCTGAAAAATGCGCTTTAGGGAACGTCAGATTTTTGAGAAAAAGACACTGCTATCTGTATCTGTAACTTCATCTAACCTCTTTACGAAAGCAGCACAAAAGGCAGCCATTGTATTAACACACAGATTTAAGGACACCGGGGAGATCGAAGCCATTCTGAAACTACAATAAATAAAAAGGCTGAAACACTTCATACACCTTACTTTTCCTTTCTTAACACTATATATGCTGCACTCGAAATTGCCGACATTTTGTTGCAAATGCATCTGGAATGTGTGTAAGGTCATCGTTCATTCTCAGCTGCTCCAATTCCCGCACCGTCTGCACAAGTGTGTGCGTAGTGTGACACACGCACACTTTCAGGTCTCTTAACGTCACTGGGAACACACACATTGTGCTGAGCAAATAGATATTCAGCCTCATTATCCTGTCCTTTAAATGAACAGAGAGGCTGGCTGTTTGTGGTGCCTACACATTATTTCACGCCCACACACACCCAAAACACACACACACGTTTGTCTTACTATCCTTGTGAGGACCTTTTAATGACATAATGACATTTTAATGACCTTTTAATGACATGCATCTAATTAATGCTCATACTACACCTAAATTTAATCCTTACCTTAACCTTACGAACCAAAAGTTCTCTTTTAGGTTGTTTTTATTTGCTTGTTTGTTGTTTTTACATAAAAGCTGGCTTCCTTACTCTAGCTGAATGTCCCCACAAGGTCAAAACTGCCAAATATTACATCCTTGTAGTAATATTTGGTCCTCGCCAAGATATAAAAACAACCTTCACACACACACACATACACACACGCGCACACGCACAAGCATGCACACACATACACACATGCGCGCACGCACACGCACACACGCTCACACTCGCACACACACACATATTCCACCTTCCGCATGCAGATTTCAAATATGGACTGAAGAAGGAGAGCAAAAGAGCATCAGGGTGTTATAGAGGGAAATGAGTGATGAGGAATGGGGTTGATAGCTCTATCAGGTGCTTTAGGGAGCGTAGACAGGGAAGAGAGCAGGATTCCTCGCCTCCGTCTTTTCAAACGGGGCCTTATTGAGTTACTGTAACTGACACCTGTGAGTTTTTCAACGGCTCCTGCGAATCAGACGCAAAATTCTTCAGTACTTTGTGCGAACTACAAAGTGCATTTTTGCGAAAGGGAAACGAGAAGGACAGAGAGAGAGAGAAGGTGAAGAGCCGGAGAGTGTGTAGATATGTGAATTCTGGAGGGAGGAGGTTGATATTAGTATAATCCCTCTCATGTCAGAGCTATAGAGGAGCGAGGCAAGATTTCCAC